>NW_013860855.1:0-337 GCF_000517525.1 Limulus polyphemus
ATAAAACTGCGAGTTATGGATCTAAGTAAACCAATAGCAATAAAACTGCGAGTTAGAGATCTGAGTAAACCAATAGCAATAAAACTGCGAGTTATAGATTTGAGTAAACCAATAGCAATAAAACTGCGAGTTATAGATCTAAGTAAACCAATAGTAATAAAACTGTGAGTTATAGATCTATGTAAACCAATAGCAATAAAACTGCGAGTTAGAGATCTAAATAAACCAATAGCAATAAAACTGCGAGTTATAGATCTAAATAAACCAATAGTAATAAAACTGCGAGTTATAGATCTAAGTAAACTAATAGCAATAAAACTGTGAGTTATAGATCTAT
>NW_013860856.1:0-338 GCF_000517525.1 Limulus polyphemus
ATTGACATGACACAGTATTGTTAAATCTTGTGGCTTGTTATTGATAGTACACAGTATCATTAAATCTTATGACTTGTTATGATAGTACACAGTATCGTTAAATCCTGTATCTTCTTATTGACAGGACACAGTATTGTTAAATCTTGTTTCTTCTTATTGACAGTACACAGTATTGATAAATCCTGTATCTTCTTATTGACAGGACACAGTATTGTTAAATCTTGTCTCTTCTTATTGCCAGTACACAGTATCGTTAAATCTTGTGTCTTCTTATTGACAGTACACAGTATTGATAAATCTTGTGGTTTGTTATTGATAGTACAATATATCGTTAAATC
>NW_013860857.1:0-339 GCF_000517525.1 Limulus polyphemus
AGCGTATATATTTCTCTTTTAATTTGGTGTCTTTTTATTCCTTACTATAAAAACTACAGATTGTATGATTTCTCTAGCGTATGTATTTCTCTTTTAATTTGGTGTCTTTTTATTCCTTACTATAAAAACCACAGATTGTATGATTTATCTAGCGTATATATTTCTCTTTTAATTTGGTGTCATTTTATTCCTTACTATAAAAACTACAGATTGTATGATTTCTCTAGCGTATATATTTCTCTTTTAATTTGGTATCTTTTTATTCCTTACTATAAAAACTACAGATTGTATGATTACTCTTGCGTGTCTAATTCTCCCTAATTTCATGTCCTTTTCGCT
>NW_013860858.1:0-339 GCF_000517525.1 Limulus polyphemus
TAAAAGACCTACAAGTCACTATCCATCTGTAATAAAAGACCCACCAGTCACTATCCATCCATAATGAAAGACCTACCAGTCACTATCCATCTATAATAAAAGACCTACCACCTACTATCCATCTATAATAAAAACCTAACAGTCACTATCCATCCATAATCAAAGATCTACCAGTCACTATCCATACATAATGAAAGACGTACCAACCACTATCCATCTATAATAAAAGACCTGCCAGTCACTATTCATATATAATAAAAGACCTACCAGCCACTATCCATCTGTAATAAAAGACCTACCAGCCACAATCCATCTGTAATAAAAGACCTACCAGCCACT
>NW_013860859.1:0-337 GCF_000517525.1 Limulus polyphemus
GCTCTGTCAAATCAAACTCAAGTTTCTGGATGAAATAGTTTGTTCTTTTGCTCTGTCAAATCAAACTCAAGTTTCTGGGTGAAGTAATCTTTTCTTTTATTCTGTAAATTCAAACTCAAGTTTCTGGATGAAATAGTTTGTTCTTTTATTCTGTAAATTCAAACTCAAGTTTCTGGATGAAATAGTTTGTTCTTTTGCTCTGTCAAATCAAACTAAAGTTTCTGGGTGAAGTAATCTGTTCTTTTATTCTGTAAATTCAAACTTAAGTTTCTGGATGAAATAGTTTGTTCTTTTATTCTGTAAATTCAAACTCAAGTTTCTGGATGAAATAATTTGT
>NW_013860860.1:0-340 GCF_000517525.1 Limulus polyphemus
ATATATTTTTTGTAACTGCTTCTACTGTGTTATATGTTTTCTTGTAACCGTTACTACTGTTATATATATTTTCTTGTAACCGTTTCTACTGTTATATATATTTTCTTGTAACCATTTATACTTTTTTATATATTTTTTTGCAACCGTTTATACTGTTTTATATATTTTTTGTAACCGTTTCTACTGATATATGTATTTTCTTGTAACCGTTTCTACTGTTTTATGTATTTTCTTGTAACCGTTTCTACTGATATATGTATTTTCTTGTAACCGTTTCTACTGTTTTATATATTTTCTTGTAACCGTTTCTACTGATATATGTATTTTTTGTAACCGTTTC
>NW_013860861.1:0-338 GCF_000517525.1 Limulus polyphemus
ACAGTCTAGAGCTATCCATCTACGTCTGACTTCACAGTCTAGATCTATCGATCTATCTAACTTTACATCTCGATCTATCGATCTATCTAACTTTGTCTGGCTTCACAGTCTAGATCTATCGATCTATCTAACTTTGTCTGGCTTCACAGTCTAGATCTATCGATCTATCTAACTTTGTCTGACTCTATAGTCTCGATCTATCTAACTTTGTCTGACTCTATAGTCTCGATCTATCTAACTTTGTCTGACTTCACTGTCTCGATCTATCGATCTATCTAACTTTGTCTAACTCTACATCTCGATCTATCGAGCTTTGTCTGACTTCACTGTCTCGATCT
>NW_013860862.1:0-339 GCF_000517525.1 Limulus polyphemus
TGTATTAGAAGACCTACCAGCCACTATCCATCAATAATAAAACACCTACCAGCGTACTACCCATCTAGTCATAAAGACCTACCATTTACGTATCCATCTATAGTAAAAGACCTAAAAGATACTATCCATATATAATGATAGACCTACCAGCCACTATCCATCTGTATTAAAAGACCTTCCAGTCTACTATCCATCTGTATTAAAAGACCTACCATCACTATCCATCTATAATAAAAGACCTATCAGTTACCATCTATCTATATTAAAAGACCTACCAGCCACTATCCATATATAATGAAAGACCTACCAGTCACTATCCAATCTATAATAAAGACCTAC
>NW_013860863.1:0-338 GCF_000517525.1 Limulus polyphemus
AGGTATCTATGGTACCGTAGTTCTACAACCAGGTGTCTACCGTGCCATAGTTCCATAACCAGGTGTCTACCGTGCCGTAGTTCTACAACCAGATGTTTACCGCCCCGTAGTTCTACAACCAGGTGTCTATGGTACCGTAGTTCTACAACCAGGTGTCTACCGTGCCATAGTTCTATAACCAGGTGTCTACCGTACCGTACTTCTACAACAAGGTGTCTACGGTACCGTAGTTCCACAACCAGGTGTCTACGGTACCGTAGTTCTACAACCAGGTGTCTGCCGTAACCGTAGTTCTACAACCAGGTGTCTATGGTACCCGTAGTTCTACAACCAGGTGT
>NW_013860864.1:0-339 GCF_000517525.1 Limulus polyphemus
ATGCCAGAGTGTAAGGAATAATGTAGGAGTTTACAAGACAGACATCAAAGGATGCCAGAGTGTAAGGAATGATGTAAGAGTTTACAAGACAGACATCAAAGGATGCCAGGGTGTAAGGAATGATGTAAGAGTTTACAAGACAGACATCAAAGGATGCCAGGGTGTAAGGAATGATGTAAGAGTTTACAAGACAGACATCAAAGGATGCCAGAGTGTAAGGAATAATGTAAGAGTTTACAAGACAGACATCAAAGGATGCCAGAGTGTAAGGAATAATGTAGGAGTTTACAAGACAGACATCAAAGGTTGCCAGAGTGTAAGGAATAATGTAAGAGTTTA
>NW_013860865.1:0-339 GCF_000517525.1 Limulus polyphemus
AGTGGGATGGAAAAAAAAAGAAGAAGATGGAAACAAGAGGTGGCAAATCAAACTACAGCTCAGCAGATTTGATGGCAGCAATACAAGAACAGCAAAAGAAACAAGAGAGATTACAGCAGTTGTTGGAGGAAAAAGAAAGGACACAAGAAGAGAGATTACAGCAGTTGTTGGAGGAAAAGAAATGAAACAAGAAGAGAGATTACAGCAGTTGTTAGAGGAAAAAGAAAAGAAACAAGAAGAGAAATTACAGCAATTGTTGGAGGAAAAGAAAAGAAACAAGAAGAGAGATTACAGCAGTTGTTGGAGGAAAAAGAAAAGAAACAAGAAGAGAGACAACAG
>NW_013860866.1:0-336 GCF_000517525.1 Limulus polyphemus
ATTGTTAATAAATACAAAATAACCAATGAAACAAATCTGTAAACCGGAGTGCTGAGAACCCCAGATTGTTAATAAATACAAAATAACCAATGAAACAAACCTGTAAACCGGAGTGCTGAGAACCCCAGATTGTTAGTTTGTTTGTTTGTTTTTAATTATGCACAAAGCTACACAAGGGCTATCTGTGCTCTGCCCACCACGGGTATCGAAACCCGGTTTCTAGCGTTGTAAGTCCGCAGACATACCGCTGTGCCACTGGGGGGCTCAGATTGTTAATAAATACAAAATAACCAATGAAACAAATCTGTAAACCGGAGTGCTGAGAACCCCAGATTG
>NW_013860867.1:0-338 GCF_000517525.1 Limulus polyphemus
GTTGTACTAGAAGATCTTTTTGGCCCTTGTGTTTTCTATTTGTGATTGTATATTGTGTGGAGTTATACTAGAAGATCTTTTTGGCCCTTGTGTTTTCTGTTTGTGATTGTATATTGTGTGGAGTTGTACTAGAAGATCTTTTTGGCCATTATGTTTTCTATTTGTGATTGTATATTGTGTGGAGTTATACTAGATCTTTTTGGCCCTTGTGTTTTCTATTTGTGATTGTATATTGTGTGGAGTTATACTAGAAGATCTATTTGGTCCTTGTGTTTTCTATATGTGATTGTATATTGTGTGGAGTTGTACTAGAAAATCTTTTTGGTCCTTGTGTTTTC
>NW_013860868.1:0-338 GCF_000517525.1 Limulus polyphemus
GTAATCAGTAGTGTGTGATAATCGTGTTTTAAACAATGTAATCAGTAGTGTGTGATAATCGTGTTTTAAACAATGTAATCAGTAGTGTGCGATAATCGTGTTTTAAACAATGTAATCAGTAGTGTGCGATAATCGTGTTTTAAACAATGTAATCAGTAGTGTGTGATAAGCGTGTTTTAAACAATGTAATCAGTATTGTGCGATAATCGTGTTTTAAACAATGTAATCAGTAGTGTGTGATAAGCGTGTTTTAAACAATGTAATCAGTAGTGTGCGATAAGCGTGTTTTAAACAATGTAATCAGTAGTGTGTGATAAGCGTGTTTTAAACAATGTAAT
>NW_013860869.1:0-336 GCF_000517525.1 Limulus polyphemus
AATAATAATCAATTCAGGACCCTCTGGAAACAAGAAATCGAGAAACAATCGGTAACAAAAAGCTTCAGTGCAGTACACATACGATTTCAAGAAGCCATAAAAAGAGTAACATAAAACGACCACAAAAATCGTAAAACAAAAACTAATAATCTAGAATTTTAGTAAGTAAACGAGCAAAATTGCGGCGAACCTTAATAAAAAAATTCAAAAAGATTCATGTAAATGGTACTAAGTACTGGTACAAAACGCAAAACCTTCAATAACTCCCTTAAAACGCATCGTAGGAAGGTGTAACTTCGCATGATACTGTGGAACGAACTAGTGAATATACATAGC
>NW_013860870.1:0-339 GCF_000517525.1 Limulus polyphemus
CATGATATTGACCAGATTTTGAAAAAATTATTTTTCTTCAGATTTCAACACAAAGATGCCCTTAAAGTAAGAGTTTCAAAGTGGATATCCTTTCATCAAAATTCCCAATATTTATTTCATAATCTGTTATCAAAATACGGCTAGCTTCGATTTTACTGTTTTTTAGTCTTAAGTTATACTGTAAACAAAAATTGCTTTAGAAATAAGATTACTCAAAAAAATTTCAGCATCTAAAAGGCAATGACGTCTTCTTACAAAATAAATTTCACCTTTTTGATTGCTCTTACTCCGTGATAGCAAAATTTCAATTTTTTTAGGTTTTTACGGGACATAATATTT
>NW_013860871.1:0-341 GCF_000517525.1 Limulus polyphemus
AAAATACCATTATGAAAGTCATTAAAATATAGTGTAAGAAAGACTAAAAATACCGCTATCAAAGTCGAAAATATCTAGACTAAGAAGGCCTAAAAAGACAGTTATGAAACTCGACAAATTTGAATGGAAGAAAACTAATAACACGTTTTAAAAATCAAAAAATCTAGTGGAAAACTGACTAAAAGGACTCTTATCAATGTCAACAAAATCTGGAGGAAGGAAGACTAAAAGTCCTTTATAACAGTCGACCAAATATAGTTGAAAACTGACTAAAACGAACCATATCAATGTCAACAAAATCTGGTGGAAGGAAAACTAAAATACCTTTATAACAGTCGACA
>NW_013860872.1:0-341 GCF_000517525.1 Limulus polyphemus
GTTATCTTTATGAAAACCTTTTGTGTTAAAACAGGCTTGTTATCTTTATGAAACCTTTTGTGTTAAAACAGGCTTGTTATCTTTATGAAAACATTTTGTGTTAAAACAGGCTTGTTATCTTTATGAAAACCTTTTGTGTTAAAACAAGTTTGTTATCTTTATGAAAACCTTTGGTGTTAAAACAGGCTTGTTATCTTTATGAAAACCTTTTGTGTTAAAACAGGCTTGTTATCTTTATGAAAACCTTTTGTGTTAAAACAGGCTTGTTATCTTTATGAAAACCTTTTGTGTTAAAACAGGCTTGTTATCTTTATGAAAACCTTTTGTGTTAAAACAGGCTT
>NW_013860873.1:0-339 GCF_000517525.1 Limulus polyphemus
GTGCAAAGCTACTCGAGAGCTATCTATACTAGCCGTCATTAATTTTGAAGAGACAGACTAGAGGAAGGCAGCTAATCAACACCACCAACCGCCAACTCTTGTGCTACTGTTTAACTAACGAATAGTGGGATTAAAACGCCCCCGCAGCCGAAAAGGCGAGCGTGTTCTATGACGGGATTTGAACTCGTGACCCGCACATTGGGCGTTGAGTGCCCTAACCACCAGGCCATGTCAGTCCTCGCTTTAGGTCTATACCTGTTTGTGCAGTCCCGCACATTGGGCGTTGAGTGCCCTAACCACCAGGCCATGTCAGTCCTCGCTTTAGGTCTATACCTGTTT
>NW_013860874.1:0-339 GCF_000517525.1 Limulus polyphemus
TAGTACTTGTTGAAGGCTTTGCAGGGGTAGTACTTGTTGAAGGCTTTGCAGGGGTAGTACTTCTTGAAGGCTTTGCAGGGGTAGTACTTGTTGAAGGCTTGATGGGGGTAGTACTTGTTGAAGGCTTGGCTGGTGTAGTACTTGTTGAATGCTTGACGGGGGTAGTACTTGTTGAAGGTTTGGCAGGTGTAGTACTTGTTGAATGCTTGACGGGGGTAGTACTTGTTGAAGGCTTGATGGGGGTAGTACTTGTTGAAGGCTTGGCGGGTGTAGTACTTGTTGAATGCTTGACGGGGGTAGTACTTGTTGAAGGCTTGGCAGGGGTAGTACTTGTTGAAG
>NW_013860875.1:0-464 GCF_000517525.1 Limulus polyphemus
GAAAAGCAAACCTGTCGGATAATATACACCACTGTGCCACTGGGGGGTGGGGGGGAGAGAAGAAAAGCAAACCTGTCGGATAATATGCACCACTGTGCCACTGGGGGGGGGGGAGAAAAGCAAACCTGTCGGATAATATACACCACTGTGCCACTGGGGGTGGGGGGAGAGAAGAAAAGCAAACGTGTCGGATAATATACTAGGTTTTAAAATAACAAGCTCGATAAGGGTTCACAGAATAATGACAGAACAACACTCTCATTTGTATTTAGAACATTCCGTATCAATCACTTAACTGTTATCCCAAGCAGGAAATGTACCGTATTTTTCGGTGTATAAGACGCACCCTTATTTTGAGGACAAAGTTTTTTTTTGGGGGGGGGGGACTACAGTCGCATTTGAAAGATTTTTATTGAACACAAATTCAATTTGATACTTTAAAATTTAGTATATATAGTTCTAAG
>NW_013860876.1:0-339 GCF_000517525.1 Limulus polyphemus
CATATCCCTAAGCAACAAAAACTAACACCTGATTGTTCTTAGGCCAGTTATGGTGTTTTTGTTGAATGCTTAATATTCATGTTGATTTGTCCGAAAGGTTTGTTTTTATTCTTTATATTTTTGATAACTTCGGTGATATAAAAGGAAAACAGTTTAAATCAGATGTTTTGTAACAAGGAGTTGAAGCCAAAAGCAAAATAAAATTAACCAAGTAGTGTTTCAGCTAAGCCTTACGTTACGTTTATGTATTAGGCTTAATGCTTAAATTAGACTATAAATATGCCTACTATTATTAATGTTATAGAGTCAGTGTTTAAAAAGTTTTAAGTGGTGAATAAA
>NW_013860877.1:0-426 GCF_000517525.1 Limulus polyphemus
AATAAAAGACCTACCAGGCATTCTCTATCTATAGTAAAAGACTTATCAGCCACTATTCTTCTATAATAAAACACCTGTCAGTCGATATCCGTCTATAATAAAAGACCTACCAGCCACAATCCATCTGTAATAAAAGACCTACCACCCTTCTCTATCTATAGTAAAAGACCTATCAGCCACTATACATCTATAATAAAACACCTACTAGTCACTATCCATCTATCGTTAAAGACATACTAGTCACTATCTATCTATATTAAAAGACCTATCAGCCACTATCCATCTGTAATAAATGACCTACCCGCCATTCTCTATCTATAGTAAAAGACTTATCTGCCAGTGGCTGGTAGGTCTTTTATTATAGATGGATAGTATCCATATATAATGAAAGATCTACTAGCCACTATGCATCTGTAATAAAAGACC
>NW_013860878.1:0-338 GCF_000517525.1 Limulus polyphemus
CATTGTCACCATCTTATATATACCAGACTACCCTATATCTAGTAATCTCCCGACAATTCCCGAAGGTTTGAGAGAAGGAGTGGCGTGATACTAGTCACGGGACCTCGCTGACGCAACACTGCCCCTCCTTAGTATTGTTCGTCCCGAACAATAGCCACTTACAATAAACCAATAACAATCAACAATAACTTAATTAAATGTACAGAATTACAATCACAAAATTACAATTCAACAAAGTCTCTTAATTTTACGGGACGTATCTTCTTTCGTACTGGTCTCCATCTTGTTGGCTTCTGCTTCACGTGGGGTTCATCTACTTCATCAGGAAATGTCCTATT
>NW_013860879.1:0-337 GCF_000517525.1 Limulus polyphemus
ATTAAACTGTGATAAGAGATACTGTTAGTTAGCATCTTTTATCTTTATTAGTAAATTAATCAATGTGCTAATTCATAAACAAACATGAAACATTCTCAAGTTATCGTAATACCACAAATATCGATTAACATCTTTGACTAACAATAAAACACTTTTTTTGGAAGCGAACAGTACAAGTTATTTGTTTCATGATGAAAATTATCAAATATGCATACAAAAACACTATTCACTGATGTGATTCACTTAAAATTAACATCCTGAGTTGTATATGAAAGAGGAACAGAATCAAGAAAATAAAACTGTGTTTGTTTGTTTGTTTTGAATTTCACGTCTAAAG
>NW_013860880.1:0-339 GCF_000517525.1 Limulus polyphemus
ATATTCTTATATCTTGTGTCATCTTATTGACAGTACACAGTATCGTTAAATCTTGTGTCTTTTTATTGACAGTACACAGTGTCTTTAAATCTTGTGTCTTCTTATTGACAGTACAGAGTATCGTTAAATCTTGTGTCTTCTTATCGACAGTACACAGTATTGTTAAATCTTGTGTCTTCTTATTGACAGTACACAGTACCGTTAAATCTTGTATCTTCTTATTGACTGCACACAGTATTGTTAAATCTTGTGTCTTCTTATTGACAGTACACAGTATCGTTAAATCTTGTGTCTTCTTATTGACAGTACACAGTATCGTTAAATCTTGTGTCTTCTTAT
>NW_013860881.1:0-457 GCF_000517525.1 Limulus polyphemus
GACTTACCTACTACCATGAGAGTGAAGTCAAATCCACGTTTGACAGCCTTTCTGTAGGCCAACCTTCCTAATCAAGTGTTAACACTTGTTTATTTAGAAGTAGCTTACTATAAACTTGAAAATTAGATGTTCCGTACAATCCTATGAGTTAAGGATTATCTAATCAATTGAAATATTGCCAAATTTTGGTAAACCAACAATGACATCGATATATAATTTCAGTTGTCATCTAAACGGGAGATTTTCCGCCCAGATGGATGTACCAGCGTCACTACGTCAACGTATAATGTACCACCTACTGCCACTACGCCATATTCCTCTTCTGAGCCATTGAATTCTACAAAAGAGAGTTTCTTGACTAAAGAGAGGGAGAAAGAAACGGTATCTTTAAAGGACATGAAAGGCTACGTAGGGTTTGGAACTATTTTGCTTCCCAGCTAAGACTTATGTTCACTTA
>NW_013860882.1:0-337 GCF_000517525.1 Limulus polyphemus
GACAGTACACAGTATCGTTAAATCTTGTGTCTTCTTATTAAAAGTACACAGTATCGTTAGATCTTGTGTCTTCTTATTGACAGTACACAGTGTCGTTAAATCTTGTGTCTTCTTATTGACAGTACACAGTGTCGTTAAATCTTGTGTCTTTTTATTGACAGTACACAGTATCGTTAAATCGTGTGTCTTCTTATTGACAGTACACAATATCGTTAAATCTTGTGTCTTCTTATTTACAGTGCACAATATCGTTAAATCTTGTGTCTTCTTATTGACAGGACACATTATTGTTAAATCTCTGTTTTCTTACTGACAGTACACATTATCGTTGAATATT
>NW_013860883.1:0-339 GCF_000517525.1 Limulus polyphemus
GTACTATTTTGAACTGTATATATTAGGTCATCAAGAAATTAAGGTCGCGTTTTGAAACGCTTTCATTACACCCCCGAAAAAATGTACATCACATATAATACTTAAACGAACTGCCTAAACATCACGTTAGTGTAGCCTATATAATGTGTAGTTTAGTATACTCTAATCCCTTATAGTGATGGCACATGATGAGACACATATTTGGCATGTAATGCTGTTTCAATACAAGAAGGGAAACAATGTTTCTATAGCCATAAAGAATATCAAAGAAGTTTATGGAAATGTTTTGAACGTTCATAAGTGTCAACGATGGTTCAGTAAAATTTCGTTCAGGTGATT
>NW_013860884.1:0-336 GCF_000517525.1 Limulus polyphemus
GGCTTGATTATAAGGATGTGAAGGTAAGAAATGTTTAAAAAATGGTTTGATTATAAGGATGTGAAAGTAAGAAATGTTTAAAAAATAGATTTGATTATAAAGATGTGAAAGTAAGAAATAGTTTAAAAAATGGCTGATTATAAGGATGTGAAAGTAAGAAATGTTTAAAAAATAGGCTGATTATAAGGATGTGAAAGTAAGAAATGTTTAAAAAATGGCTGATTATAAGAATGTGAAAGTAAGAAATGTTTAAAAAATGGTTTGATTATAAAGATGTCAGAGTAAGAAGTGTTTAAAAAATGGTTTGATTATAAGGATGTGAAAGTAAGAAATGTT
>NW_013860885.1:0-339 GCF_000517525.1 Limulus polyphemus
TTGTTTTACCACACATACTAGTAAAAGGGGGAATGTTAAAATTGGCTGATGTTTCTGCTGTGTTGTTTCACCACATTTATTAGTAAAAGGGGGAATGTTAAACTTGGCTGATGTCTTGCTGTGTTGTTTTACCACATTTACTAGTAAAAGGGAAATATTAAACTTGGCTGTTGTCTTGTTTCATTAATCTGAGAAATAAGTAAATAAATTACTTACTGCCACACATTCACAGTGCACACAGTAGAATACTCCAAAAGGGGGAATGTTAAACTTGGCTGATGTCTTGCTGTGTTGTTTCACCACATTTACTAGTAAAAGGGGGAATGTTAAAATTGGCTG
>NW_013860886.1:0-1068 GCF_000517525.1 Limulus polyphemus
CATTTAGAATATTTTTGTAGCTTTATTAGTTCATGTAACCCGTGTTTCTTAACATTTAGAATATTTTTGTAGCTTTATTAGTTCATGTAACCCGTGTTTGTTAACATTTAGAACATTTTTGTAGCTTTATTAGTTCATGTAACCCGTGTTTGTTAAATTTTAGAATATTTTTGTAGCTTTATTAGTTCATGTAACCCGCTTTTGTTAAATTTTAGAATATTTTTATAGCTTTATTAATTTATATAGTTCGTGTTTGTTAACGTTTACAAAATGTATCTAATCTCATTAGTACATATAACACGTATGTTTTAATATATATAAAACATTTATATAGCCTTATTAGTTCATATAACATATGCATTATTGTTCACTGCCGTTAAAACAGCCAATCCATGTTGTATTTGTTGCAAGTGACACTTAGTAATTCGACTCAACTATTCTTCTAACACCATAACGTTTGTCGAACTATTTCTGTTATGTGTTAAACCATTATAATTTGTGTCAACTATTCTTCTAACACCATAACGTTTGTCGGAATTATTTCTGTTATGTCTTAAACCATTATAATTCGTGTCAACTATTCTTCTAACACCATAACGTTTGTCGAACTATTTCTGTTTTATGGTATTAGAAGAATAGTTGACACAAATTATAATGGTTTAACACATAACAGAAATAGTTCCGACACAAGATAACACACATTATGGTGTTAGAAGAATAGTTGACACAAATTATAATGGTTTAAGACATGACAGAAATAGTTCCGACACAAGATAACACACATTATGGTGTTAGAAGAATAGTTGACACAAATTATAATGGTTTAAGACATAACAGAAATAGTTCGACAAACGTTATGGTGTTAGAAGAATAGTTGACACAAATTATAATGGTTTAAACATGTTCCGACACAAGATAACACACATATTTCTATTATGTCTTAAACCATTATAATTTGTGTCAACTATTCTTCTAACACCATAACGTTTGTCGAACTTATTTCTGTTATGTCTTAAACCATTATAATTCGTGTCAACTATTCTTCTAACACCATAACGTTTGTCGAAC
>NW_013860887.1:0-337 GCF_000517525.1 Limulus polyphemus
CAATAAGAAGACACAAGATTTAACGATAATGTGTACTGTCAGTAAGAAAACACAAGATTTAACGATACTGTGTACTGTCAATAAGAAGACACAAGATTTAACGATATTGTGTACATTCAATAAGAAGACACAAGATATAACAATACAATGTACTGTCAATAAGAAGACACAAGATTTTACGATACTGTGTACTGTCAGTAAGAAAACACAAGATTTAACAATAATGTGTACTGTCAATAAGAAGACACAAGATTTAACGATACTGCGTACTGTCAATAAGAAGACACAAGATTTAACGATACTCTGTACTGTCAATTAGAAGACACAAGATTTAACG
>NW_013860888.1:0-339 GCF_000517525.1 Limulus polyphemus
TTTTATCCAGAAAGTCACGTCTGAGAGACGATCCACTATGTCATATGGGCCTTCCCATGGAGAAGACAACCTAGGAGACTTCCCCCTGGTCTTCTTGGGACCACACAACCACACCTTGTCTCCCGGTACAAAGCTGACCTCAGTAGATCTCTTATCATAAGTCAACCTCATCGAATCAGCAGACGTTTTCAAGTTTGAACGTACTTGATGGTGAATAGCATCCATCCTTTCCGATAACACTTTCACAAACTCTGACACATTCTCAGACAACTCTCCATAAGGTGGCCGTCCTGTTAACAGATCCACTGGCAACCGAAGTTCCCGACCAAACATCAACTT
>NW_013860889.1:0-336 GCF_000517525.1 Limulus polyphemus
CTGTAGTGGACGCCATATTGTTGTTGATGCGACTTATCTTTTGTTTCGTGGATGCCATATTGTTGTTGATGTAACTTATCTTCTATGTCGTGGACGCCATATTGTTGTTGATGTAACTTATCTTCTCTGTCGTGGACGCCATATTGTTGTTGATGTGACTTATCTTCTCTGGCATGGACGCCATATTGTTGCTGATGCGACTTATCTTCACTGTCGTGGACGCCATATTGTTGCTAATGTGACCTTATGCCTAAAACATCAATATCTTATATAGAGTTTTGTTCTTGAATGAAAAGTTTCAGACACCCTCTAGTTTTAACGCTGCTTCTTACTATG
>NW_013860890.1:0-339 GCF_000517525.1 Limulus polyphemus
CTATGTGTTTTTATCATTTTCCCAAACAATAACAACAAACCTGTTCATATGTTTTACCATCTTCCTAAATAACAAAAAAAAATTTCCATATGTTTTATCATCTTCCTGAATAACAACAAACAAACTGTCCATATGTTTTTATCATCTTCCTGAATAACAACAAACAAATTGTCCATATGTTTTTATCATCTTCCTGAATAACAACAAGAACTGTCCATATGTTTTTATCATCTTCCTAAACAATAACAAAAAACCTGTCCATATGTTTTTATCATCTTCCCATGCAACAACAAAGACTGTCAATATGTTTATCATCTTCCCAAGCAACAACAAAACTGT
>NW_013860891.1:0-649 GCF_000517525.1 Limulus polyphemus
TTAAAACAGGTTTATCAGATTGTGATAATCTTAAAACAGGTTTATCAGATTATGGTAATCTTAAAACAGGTTTATCAGGTTGTGATAATCTTAAAACAGGTTTATCAGATTGTGATAATCTTAAAACAGGTTTATCAGGTTATGGTAATCTTAAAACAGGTTTATCAGGTTGTGATAATCTTAAAACAGGCTAATCAGATTGTGATAATCTTAAAACAGGTTTATTAGGTTTATCAGGTTATGCATCATGATAATCTTAAAACAGGTTTATCACGTTTATTAGGTTATGATAATGATAACAGTGATGATTAATTTTAACTCCATATTTCAAGAGCTTCATCTTGATAGGATAAAAATGATTGTTTAATCAACTTGATAGGATAAAAATGTTTACTAGTATAACTAAAGTTTACTAGTATAACTAAAGAAACCATCTTGATAGGATAAAAATAATCTTTACTAGTATAACTAAAGAAACCATTTTTATCATATCAAGTTGATTATTTCTTTAGTTATACTAGTAAACATTTTTATCCTATCAAGTTGATTGTTTCTTTAGTTATACTAGTAAACATTTTTATCATATCAAGTTGATTGTTTCTTTAGTTATACTAGTAAACATTATTTTATCCTATCAAGATGATTATTT
>NW_013860892.1:0-339 GCF_000517525.1 Limulus polyphemus
GTAAGGTGTTTGTCGTGTATACTTCATTAATAAACACATGTTACTGTCAGGCGTTCGTCGTGTATACTTCTTTAATAAACACATGTTACTGTAAGGTGTTTGTCGTGTATACTTCATTAATAAACACATGTTACTGTCAGGCGTTCGTCGTGTATACTTCTTTAATAAATACATACTACTGTAAGGTGTTCGTCGTGTATACTTCGTTATTAATCGCATATTACTGTAAGGTGTTCGTCGTGTATACTTCATTAATAAACACATGTTACTGTAAGGTGTTTGTCGTGTATACTTCATTAATAAACACATGTTACTGTAAGGTGTTCGTCGTGTATACTT
>NW_013860893.1:0-500 GCF_000517525.1 Limulus polyphemus
ATATATATATATATATATATATATATATATATATGTGTAGGGAAAACTCCATTTATTCCTCGAAAATCAGGCACCTGGAGTCTTTTGTTATTGTTTTTATTCAGGAACTGGATGAACTTTTTAGCCGCAGCATAACGGCTCATAGAATGGCTCTGAGTTTGTTTTTTTCAAATACAAACTTTTAGCTCATAGCGCCATCTGTTGACCGATTTCAGATCGAATTACTACCGCGGCTATTGAGCATTCCCGCTTGTTTAAAATTGTAACATTTTTCATTATTATGTTTACAGGTTGTATGTTATTCATAACTGATCTTGTAGAAAACTTTCGATTTATTTCGAAGTTTTTAGATGGGTTGTATTTATGAAAGTCGAAACATGTCAAGTCTACTTACTCGATTAACTTCAACCTGTACCACGTAAATCATACTCAAAAAGCTCCTCAGTAGCACAGCGATATGTCTGCAGACTTATACTGCTAGAAACCAGGTTTCGATACCC
>NW_013860894.1:0-772 GCF_000517525.1 Limulus polyphemus
GCAGAATAACTTATAGATCTGGCCATGAAACAATACGCAGAATAACTTATAGATCTGGCCATGAAACAATACGCAGAATAACTTATAGATTTGGCCATGAAACAATACACTGGATAACTTATAGATTTGGCCATGAAACAATACGCAGAATAACTTATAGATTTGGCCATGAAACAATACGCAGAATAACTTAGATTTGGACCATGTATTGTTTCATGGCCAAGCTATAAGTTATCCTGTGTATTGTTTCATGGCCAAGCTATAAGTTATCCTGTGTATTGTTTCATGGCCAAGCTATAAGTTATCCTGTGTATTGTTTCATGGCCAAGCTATAAGTTATCCAGTGTATTGTTTCACAAAAGATGACATAAATGACAAACCAAGTATATGTATGTTTTTTCTTTGCACTGATTGTATTTTCATTCTGTTTTACTATTGGTGTCTTAACCCTATCAGGATTGACTAGTGTGAACCTTTCAGATGTTGGCACACACGCATCTGTATATTATATTTCAACAACTTTTTACTCAAAAAATACTTTAGAAAATGAAAAACAAATTAATATAAATTGGCACTGCATCTTCCAAATAAGAGTGTGCTTGTTTATTGACTAGCACTTGTTTGGGTACATTCTGATGTTGCACTCACAAGAATTAGTCAGTTGCTTTCCACAAAATAATAAATACCCTGTGTATGTTTTTAATTTTTTAATATACTTGGTTTGTCATTTATGTCAGTTTGTGAGAAAATTAAAAAACATACATATACTTGG
>NW_013860895.1:0-339 GCF_000517525.1 Limulus polyphemus
TTTTAAATTTCTTATTTTAGTGTATTAAACAAGATGATGGGTTTCTAAAACTCCCCGATCCTCCCCTTTATTAGCTTTAGTGTATTAAACAAAATTTGTAAGGATAAGCCAGCCCATGTTCACGTAATAGAGAAGATGAACGTCTAATTATCTTTCAGAGTCCCTTATCTTAGTGGATTTAGTGTATTAAACAAGATGATGGGTTTCTAAAACTCCCCGATCCTTCCCTTTATTAGCTTTAGTGTATTAAACAAAATTTGTAAGGATAAGCCAGCCCATGTTCACGTAATAGAGAAGATGAACGTCTAATTATCTTTCAGAGTCCCTTATCTTAGTGGA
>NW_013860896.1:0-336 GCF_000517525.1 Limulus polyphemus
ACTGCCCCTCCTTAGTATTGTTCGTCCCGAACAATAGCCACTTACAATAAATCAATAACAATTAACAATAACTTAATTAAAATGTACAGAATTACAAATACAAAATTACAATTCAACAAAGTCTCTTAATTTTACGGGACGTATCTTCTTTCGTACTGGTCTCCGTCTCGTTGGCTTCTGCTTCACGTGGGGTTCATCTACTCATCAGGAAATGTCCTATCATCGGTAACAGTCTCATCAGTGGTAGTAACTTCATCAAGAGCTTCAACGTTTCCCTTCTCAAAACTGAGTAGAGTTTCTTCTTGACGGTGGCTTCTTCAGGTGGCACGTCTTCAG
>NW_013860897.1:0-339 GCF_000517525.1 Limulus polyphemus
AACAATAACTTAATTAAATGTACAAAATTTACAAACACAAAATTAAAATCCAACAAAGTATCTTAATTTTACGGAACGTATCTTTTTCCGTACTGGTCTCCATCTCGTTGGCTTCTGCTTCACACAAAGTTCATCTGCTCCATCAGGAAATGTCCTATTATCGGTAATAATCACATCAGTGGTAGTAACTTCATCAAGGGCTTCACTGTGTCCCTTTTCAAAACCGAGTAGAGTTTCTTCTTCAACAGTGGCCTTTCCAGGTGACACGTCTACAGCAGCATCATTTGTTCGTTGCTCACTTCATCCTAACTGAAAGTGTCCTTGGATCGTGATAACGCC
>NW_013860898.1:0-339 GCF_000517525.1 Limulus polyphemus
ATGTATTTAGACTGACTAATATATGTCTACTATTTCACGAAAACAACTTTTTTATGTATATTTGGACATCGCCTTTAAGCATTGCTTAATGAGCATTTTGACTTCTGTATATACTTAAAGTTATTTTCAGATTTTATTTTTCATAAATCCTTATAGATTGAAACGTGCGAAGAAACTGAAAGACATACTCCTACTTGGTTAACTGAATGACCCTGAAATTTATTAAATTATTATTTATATTTTAAAGTTATTTTCATATTTTCTTTCATATAAGTTACACGAAACCATTGGACATACAATAAAATATAAATCAGGTTAAAAGTTAAAGTAAAGTATTAT
>NW_013860899.1:0-578 GCF_000517525.1 Limulus polyphemus
ACTGTGTACTATCTATAAAAAGACCCAAGATTTAACGATACTGTGTACTGTAAATAATAAGAAGACACAAGATTTAACGATACTGTGTACTGTCAATAAGAAGACACAAGATTTAACAATACTGTGTCTTGTCAATAAGAAGAAAGAAGATTTAACGATACTCAGTACTGTCAATAAGAAGACACAAGATTTAACGATACTGTGTATTGTCAATAAGAAGACACACGATTTAGCAATACTGTGTACTATCTATAAAAAGACCCAAGATTTAACGATACTGTGTACTGTAAATAATAAGAAGACTTAAGATTTAACGATACTGTGTACTGTCAACAAGAAGACCCAAGATTTAACGATACTGTGTACTGTCAATAAGAAGACACAAGATTTAACGATACTGTGTACTGTCAATAAGAAGACACAAGATTTAACAATACTGTGTTCTTTCAATAAGAAGACACAATATTTATAATTACTGTGTACTATCAATAAGAACACACAAGATTTAACAATACTGTCCTATTTATAAAAAGACCCAAGATTTAACGATACTATGTACTGTCAATAAGAATACACAA
>NW_013860900.1:0-332 GCF_000517525.1 Limulus polyphemus
TAATTACAGTTTTGGACCCAGGAGGTCAAATACTTTCGATTGATATATTTGACAATGCCCAAGGTCTCATACTTAATTTACTCTAATCCTGCCTGAAAGAATTAAATGCCGCGGCTATTGGGGATTTCCTCTTGTTCTAAGTAGACTATATCCCTAACAGTTTCTGCTCTGATTATTATTTGAAAAAAAAACATTTCTTCAGAAATGTTTTCCCAACATACTGTTGCCCTGGCAGAACAATAATTTCTGTTTTCCCGATAGATTGTTTGTTTATTAAATTTCGCGCAAAGCTACTTTAGGGCTATCTGAGTTAGCCGTCCCTAATTAGACTA
>NW_013860901.1:0-339 GCF_000517525.1 Limulus polyphemus
AGAATATTTGACTGACCTCTATAAGAAGAGCATAGTCCATTTGTCATCATCACAGGCTTTTCAGGTAAAAGAACTTTTGGCAAATTATGCAGACGTCTTTTCGAAAGGAGATCTTGACCTCGGCTGCACAAACTTGGAAGAGCACAGAATAAACACAGACAATCACTGTCCAATAAAGATCCATCCAAGGAGAATTGGTCCAGCAAAGCGACAAGAGATAGAGCAGGTCATGGATGGTCTAATTAAGGAAGATATAGTTGAAAAATCAGATAGTCCCTGGTCAGCTCTCGTTGTATTAGTCCAGAAGAAGGATGGGACCCAACATTGCTGTGTGGACTT
>NW_013860902.1:0-563 GCF_000517525.1 Limulus polyphemus
CACATCTAACCCCTGAGAATCATGTAACAAAACTGATTTTAAAGTGTCACATCTTACCTCCAGAATCACATATTAAAACTTATTTTAAATAGTGTCACATCTAACCCTGAGAATCACGTATTAAAACTTATTTCAAATAGTGTCACATCTAACCCTGAGAATCATGTAACAAAACTTATTTTAAATAGTGTCACATCTTACCTCCAGAATCATGTAACAAAGCTGATTTTAAATAGTGTCACATCTTACCTCCAGAATCATGTAACAAAGCTGATTTTAGTGTCACATCTTACCTCCAGAATCACATATTAAAACTTATTTCAAATAGTGTCACATCTAACCCTGAGAATCATGTAACAAAACTTATTTTAAATAGTGTCACATCTTACCTCCAGAATCATGTAACAAAACTGATTTCAAATAGTGTCACATCTAACCCTGAGAATCATGTAACAAAACTTATTTTAAATAGTGTCACATCTGACCTCCAGAATCATGTAACAAAGCTGATTTTAAAGTTTCACATCTTACCTTCGGAATCACGTAATAAAACTTATTTTAAA
>NW_013860903.1:0-443 GCF_000517525.1 Limulus polyphemus
GGTGTGTTAGACACGTTTAGAGGATGAGTATTGTGGTGTGTTGGACACGTTTAGAGGATGAGTATTGTGGTGTGTTAGACACGTTTAGAGGATGAGTACTGTGGTGTGTTTACAGCTGGGATCAGTAAATCCAACGTTCAAATTCTAGGGCATTAGGTTTACTGATCCCAGCCCAGGCATAGGATTTATAGATCCCCGCCTCCTTGAAGTACCATAAGTTCAGTAAAGGCCGTTTGAATTGCTCAATTAATTAATTTATTAATTTGTATGGTAATTGGTATATATATATATAGTATATAAATCGATATATAATAAATGAGAGGAGAAGAAAATATAAACATGAGAAGAGAGGGGGGATTTCAAACTAGAAGCAGTTTTTTCCAAGTAATTCTCAACAACATCAAAAAACAGAACAGGCTTTTCCTAAATTTCTGTTAACTTTC
>NW_013860904.1:0-339 GCF_000517525.1 Limulus polyphemus
ATATATATAAAATATTTGTAATACATAAAATTAATAATGATAACAGTAATTTTGCTGCTCAAAATTTCCATGGGCACGCGAAATAATTTTTCCGAAAATTATCGACAATTTGGGAACACGCTCTCAAAAAGGAACGCCAGCCCTGGCCTAGATGAACTAAAACGTTTCTTGCTGTCAATTAATGTTATAAAGCTTTGAGGTTGGCCCGGCATGGCCAGGTGGTTAAGGCACTCGATTCACAATCTGAGGTCGCGGGTTCAAATCCCTCTCACACCAAACATGCTCGGCCTTTCAGCCGTGGGGGCGTTATAATGTGACCGTCAATCCCACTATTCGTTG
>NW_013860905.1:0-338 GCF_000517525.1 Limulus polyphemus
GAACCTTTGTTGGCAGTATTCGACATTAATGTGTTGGAACCTTTGTTGGCAGTATTCAACATTAATGTGTTGGAACCTTTGTTGCCAGTATTCGACATTAATGTGTTGGAACCTTTGTTGCCAGTATTCGACATTAATGTGTTGGAACCTTTGTTGCCAGTATTCGACATTAATGTGTTGGAACCTTTGTTGCCAGTATTCGACATTAATGTGTTGGAACCTTTGTTGGCAGTATTCGACATTAATGTGTTGGAACCTTTGTTGGCAGTATTCGACATTAATGTGTTGGAACCTTTGTTGCCAGTATTCGACATTAATGTGTTGGAACCTTTGTTGCC
>NW_013860906.1:0-339 GCF_000517525.1 Limulus polyphemus
AGATGGGAAATTGATGAGTTGGCAAACGGTTATACCGAGGAAGTTACGGGAAGTTGTGCTGCATCAATCCCATGATAATTTAACAGGAGGACATCTCGGAATTAGGAAGACATTGAGTCATTTACGACAAAGATTTTATTGGATAGGTATGAGGCGAGATGTTGAAGAATGGTGCCGGACATGCAGTACATGTAGTGCAAAAAGGGGACCCAAGCATAACGGATGCCCACCTTATGCCTGAGAATGTGTCAGAGTTTGTGGAAGTGTTATCGGAAAAGATGGATGATATTCACCATCAAGTGCGTTCAAACTTGAAAACGTCTGCTGATTCGATGAAGC
>NW_013860907.1:0-1004 GCF_000517525.1 Limulus polyphemus
ATTGTGTCTTCTTATTGACAGTACACAGTATTGATAAATCCTGTATCTTCTTATTGACAGGACACAATATTGTTAAATCTTGTGTCTTCTTATTGACAGTACATAGTATTGTTAAATTTTGTGTCTTCTTATTGACAGGACACAGTATTGTTAAATCTTGTGTCTTCTTATTGACAGTACACAGTGTTGATAAATCCATTTTCTTCTTATTGACAGGACACAGTATTGTTAAATTATGTTTCTTCTTATTGACAATGATACTGTGTACTCAATTCATAAGATTTATAAGTACTGTCAATAAGAAAACACAAGGTTTAACGATACTGTGTACTATCATAACAATTCATAAGATTTAATGATCGTTAAACCTTGTGTTTTCTTATTGACAGTACACAGTATTGATAAATCCTTTATCTTCTTATTGACAGGATACAATATTGTTAAATTTTGTGTCTTCATATTGACAGTACTTTATCAATACTGTAATAAGAAGATACAGGAGACAGGACACAGTATTGTTAAATCTTGTGTCTTCTTATTGACAGTACACAGTATTGATAAATCCTGTATTTTCTTATTGACAGGACACAGTATTGTTAAATCTTGTGTCTTCTTATTGACAGTACATTACTGTGTCCTGTCAATAAGAAGATACAGGATTTATCTTGATAAATCCTGTATCTTCTTATTGACAGGACACAGTATCGTTAAATCCTGTATCTTTTTATTGACAGTACACAGTGTTGATAAATCCTGTATCTTCTTATCTACAGGACACAGTATTTTTAAATCTTGTGTCTTTTTATTGACAGTACACAGTATCGTTAAATCTTTTGGCTTGTTATTGATAGTACACAGTATCGTTAAATTTTTTGTCTTCTTATTGACAGTACACAGTATTGATAAATTCTTTATCTTCTTATTGACAGGACACAGTATTTTTAAATTATGTCTCCTTATTGACAGTACACAGTATTGATAAATCCTGTACCTTCTTATTGACA
>NW_013860908.1:0-339 GCF_000517525.1 Limulus polyphemus
AATACTAACTTGTGAAACTTTACATCAGTAGACAGTACTAAGTTGTGAAACTTTACATCAGTAGACAGTATTAACTTGTGAAACTTTACATCAGTAGACTGTACTAAGTTGTGAAACTCGACATCAGTAGATAGTACTAACTTGTGAAACTTGACATCAGTAGACAGTACTAGCTTGTGGAACTTCACATCAGTAGACAGTACTAACTTGTGAAACCTTACATCAGTAGACAGTACTAGCTTGTGAAACTTCACATCAGTATACAGTACTAGCTTGTGAAACTTTACATCAGTAGACAGTACTAACTTGTGAAACTTTACATCAGTAGACAGTACTAAC
>NW_013860909.1:0-340 GCF_000517525.1 Limulus polyphemus
TAACTTTGCAAAGCATCTTTTAACAGACTTTCCAAGACTTTTCCCACAACTGATATAAAACTAATAGGTCTATAATTACTGGGACAATTTTTATCACCTCCCTTGAAAAGAGGAGTTACATTAGCTAACTTTCAATCCTCCGATATCTGCCCACTATTCAAGGACTGACAAAAAATAGTAGTAAATGGTTCACATATCCAATCTTTAACCTCCTTCAAAACCCTCGGGGAAATATTATCTGGCTCAGGAGCCTTATCATTTTTTTAAACTTCCCAATTTTTTCTTAACCAGCTCAGAATTAATGCAGTCATCTTGTTTAATCTCGTTTCCATCTATCAAC
>NW_013860910.1:0-339 GCF_000517525.1 Limulus polyphemus
TGTCCTAACACTATTTGGGTAGTTTAATATCGAGGTTTATTATGTTCTAACACTATTTGAGTAGTTTAATGTCGAGGTTTATTATGTCCTAACACTATTTGGGTAGTTTAATATCGAGGTTTATTATGTTCTAACACTATTTGGGTAGTTTAATGTCGAGGTTTATTATGTTCTAACACTATTTGGGTAGTTTAATGTCGAGGTTTATTATGTTCTAACACTATTTGGGTAGTTTAATGTCGAGGTTTATTATGTTCTAACACTATTTGAGTAGTTTAATGTCGAGGTTTATTATGTCCTAACACTATTTGGGTAGTTTAATGTCGAGGTTTATTATGT
>NW_013860911.1:0-337 GCF_000517525.1 Limulus polyphemus
TTCTTTATGGAGTTTTCCCATATTCCTTAGATGTTTACGAAATGTTTCGTGAGATACTTGCAATTTCAGGGTCATTTTACAAGTGTGTTGCTTTGGATTAGGCTCAACAAGCGTCTTCAGAGCATCAATATCAATTCCAACATGTCGGTCCTGCCATCACAGTTTTTAAGGCTAATGTCACTTGAACGAAATTTGCTGAACCATCGTTGACACTTACGAACGTTTAAAACATTTCCACGGGAACGTCGAGAGCCAGCACGGGCCCCCTTTCTCTCTCTCTCTTTTTAAGGATTTTCAATAATTTATTAAAAAGAAGATTCTAAATTAGGACAGCAAC
>NW_013860912.1:0-338 GCF_000517525.1 Limulus polyphemus
CCATACTCATCTTTAGCGTTATTTGGTACAACAACTCCAAGAAAACCTAGGTGTAACTCTAGTTACACAATTTATAACCACCATTCTCATCTTTAGCCTTACTTGGAACAATTACTCCATGAACACTTAGGTTTAACTCTGGTTACCGAATTTATAACCCCCATTCTCATCTGTAGCCTTACTTGGTACAAATACTCTATAAACAAGTAAGTGTAACTGTAGTTACTGAATTTATAAACACCATACTCATCTTTAGCTTTACTTGGCACAACTACTACATGAACACCTAGGTGTAACTATAGTTACCGAATTTATAACCATCATACTCATCTTTAGCC
>NW_013860913.1:0-889 GCF_000517525.1 Limulus polyphemus
ATATTACCTATAAAAGACCACGTATATATATATTTCTTTGGACTCAGGTGATACCTGGTGTCTTGGGATCTTTTAATACTCCACATACATTTATATATCTTGTCTGATTTCGCTTGAAACAATTAAACCTACTCTAGACAAAGAAATATCATTTAGTACTTTAGTTTCATGTTCAAACATAATTATGTCCCCCAAATTTGTCCATTATTCAACTTTATAGGTAAAAAACTGTATAAAAACATTGTCTACTGCATCTCTACGAGATATATACAGTCTTGTTTATGTCTATAAAATCATTTTCTTGAATGTTTCGGAATGTACTTATATTGAAGATTATATAAAAATATTATTAGTCTGAACTTAGATTTCTTTAACAGCTGTTCCCGTTTTACAAAATCTAAAATCACAGTAATTCTTATACTAAAAATGATCAATCATATTGTTTACTGTGATAATGGAAAATTAATGCACAGAATAGATGATACATACTGATCATTCTTTTGAAAACGTATTTTCAGTTCGCAATTAGGCGTTTATTCACACTAAGTCTTGTTTTTAAATCTTGGATTTTTTACCAAAGAATTGTTCAATTGAGGCCTTGCAAATATTTTAGTGCGATTTAGATTGTGTTACGCTCTTACTCTGATCGTAAAGTAGCTGACCACATTTATAAGTAAACTTCATAATAACAAATTAGAAGTTAACGTGAACAGGTTAAGTTTACTCTTACATATTCTGAAGGCCCGGCATGGCCAGGTGGTTCAGGCGCTCGACTCGCAATCTGAGGATCGCGGGTTCGAAGCCTTATCCCACCAAACATGCTCGCCTTTTCAGCCGTGAGGGCGTTATAACGTGACGGCCAATCCCACTATTCGTTGGTAAAATAGTA
>NW_013860914.1:0-339 GCF_000517525.1 Limulus polyphemus
TGAAAGGTTCAGGTCATATTAAAAATGATACCAAACATTGTTGAATTTAAACTGTTCAAACACAACATCAGTTTACTAACATTAATACACGTGTCTGAAAGGTTCATATCATATTAAAAATGATACCAAACATTGTTGAATTTAAAGTGTTCAAACACAACATCAGTTTACTAACATTAATACGCGTGTCAGAAAGGTTCAAGTCATATTAAAAATGATACCAAACATTGTTGAATTTAAATTGTTCAAACACAACATCAGTTTACTAACATTAATACGCGTGTCAGAAAGGTTCAAGTCATATTAAAAAGCCCCCCCAGTGGCACAGCGGTATGTCTG
>NW_013860915.1:0-338 GCF_000517525.1 Limulus polyphemus
CCCAAGCATAAGGACGTGCTCCAATGAAGTTATATCAAGTAGGCGCACCAATGGAAAGAGTAGCCGTTGACATTGCTGGTTCTTTGCCCCAAACTCGTGCATGAAACAAAGTACATTTCTGTGGTGATGGATTATTTCACCAAGTGGCCTGAGGCATATGCAATACCAAATCATAAAGCTAGAACTGTAGCTTCGGCTGTTAGTTATTTCTTCTTCAGATTTGGTATGCCACTTTACCCACAGTCTGATGGGATGGTAGAAAAGTACAATTAGACACTGGGACAGGAATTGGCAAAGTTTTGTAAGAGCCACCAAGATGACTGGGATGTCTTACTCCC
>NW_013860916.1:0-566 GCF_000517525.1 Limulus polyphemus
TTTGTCTTGTTGCCTTCTGCTTCACGTACAGTTCAGCTGCTCCATCAGGAAATGTCCTATTATAGGTAATAGTCACATCAGTGGTAGTAACTTCATCAAGGGCTTCACTGTTTCCCTTCTCAAAACCGTGTAGAGTTTGTTCCTCAACAGTGGCTTTTCCAGGTGACACGTTTTCAGTGGCGTCTTTTGTTTTGTTGTTCATTTCGTCCCAACTGAAATGTCCTGGACCATGATAACGCCAAAGTCTCTTGGAATGCACCCCCTTTGGCTTACCTCGCCGACCACGGGAAGTACGATCCACTATGTCATATTGGCCTTCCCATGGAGAAGACAATTTAGATTTGGATTATACGACAACACCTTGTCTCCTGGTACAAAGCTGACTTCAGCAGACTTCTTATCATAACATACCTTCATCTAATAAGCAGACGTTTTCAAGTTTGAATGCACTTGATGGTGAATATTATCCATCCTTTCCGATAACACTTTCACGAACTCTGACACATTTCAGGCAACTCTTCATAAGGTGAGCGTCCTGTTAACAGATCTACTGGAAACCGAAGTTT
>NW_013860917.1:0-339 GCF_000517525.1 Limulus polyphemus
AGGATAAAGATTACGTGTTACTAATTAGTAACCATTAAGTTAAATTATTTTTGGATAAAGATTACCTGTTTCTAACTAGTAACCATTAAGTTAAATTACTGACTGTTTTGGATAAAGATTACCTGTCTCTAACTAGTAACCATTAAGTTAAATTATTGACTGTTTTGGAAAAAGATTACATGTTTTTAACTAGTAACCATTAAGTTAAATTACTGCCTGTTTTGTATAAAAATTACCTGTTTCTAACTAGTAACCATTAAGTTAAATTATTGACTGTTTTTGAGAAAGATTACATGTTTTTAACTAGTAACCATTAAGTTAAATTATTTACTGTTTTCG
>NW_013860918.1:0-341 GCF_000517525.1 Limulus polyphemus
ATATAAGATGTTTGTATCAAGTGTATACAAGATGTTTGTATCAAGTATATACAAGATATTTGTATCAAGTATATACAAGATCTTTGTATCAAGTATATACAAGATGTTTGTATCAAGTATATATACAAGATCTTTGTATCAAATATATATACAAGATGTTTGTATCAAGTATATACAAGATGTTTGTATCAAGTATATATATATAAGATGTTTGTATCAAGTATATACAAGATATTTGTATCAAGTATATACAAGATCTTTGTATCAAGTATATACAAGATGTTTGTGTCAAGTATATATACAAGATGTTTGTACCAAGTATATGTAAGATGTTTGTATCA
>NW_013860919.1:0-340 GCF_000517525.1 Limulus polyphemus
TAATGTTTTTCGTTAATGCTAGAATGTCCCAACTATTAGATTGATTACGAAATGAGTACTATCCTTTATTTCTCTATTGATTCTGTGTCAAAAGAGCACTTTTTTTTCATTTCCAAAAAAAAATCATATTTTCACCGAAAAGCCAAGGCTATAGCATATGTTTTTGCCGAAATTTTGAAAAAAATTGTATTTCCTCATATTTCAATACAAAGATGCCCTCGATGTAAGACTTAGAAAATGGACATCCTTTCATCAATATTCCCAATAGTTATTTTATAGTCTGTTATCAAAATTTCGGTTAGCTTCGATTTTACTGTTTTTTTATGTTTTTCAGTCATAT
>NW_013860920.1:0-338 GCF_000517525.1 Limulus polyphemus
AGCCCTGTAGACTTCTGACTGATTCTGGGTTCCGTACCTGAGTTCCAGAACCTCTACCAGTGCTCTATAGTTGTGTCTGTCGGCTGCTGTCAACTGTCTAAGTATTTCCAGTGGTTGTCTCTTCAAGCTCTTTGCCAGATATACAGCTTTATGCTCCTCTGTCCATCCATTCATCTCTGCCAGTAGCTCAAATTGTGCTCTATATGCTTCCCATGGTGCCTTCCCATCGAATTGCTGTGGCTTCCTTCGCACTGGATCACTCCTATTACTGACATTCATATCTGGGACGTGACTTCTAACGGGAATGAATATTTCTGCATTAGGGTTTAGATGCAGGG
>NW_013860921.1:0-500 GCF_000517525.1 Limulus polyphemus
AAGGGCGAGCATGTTTGGTGGTATGCGTTACAGGTTGGAATAATTTTCACGTTGTTGAAGTATGAAAATATCGTTAAATACTTTTCTGTCGTACTTGAATATTGTCGTTTTAAACTTTGAGTCTTAACATCTACTTTTATTGTGTCAAACTAATTCTCAATATAAATGATATTGTAAATACAATTCGTATATCATGAAGGCTTTTTACTGAAGAGAAGATCGGTTAAAATAGTCATATTCACAGTAGGAAAACAATGTTTCCAAAATGACAATGAAGTAACGAAAAATGATTAATTATAATACTCTGTTGCGTCAGCGAGGTCACGTGACTAGTATCACGCCACTTCTTTCTTGAACCTTCGTGAATTGTCGGGAGATTACTAGATTGGGGGTAGTCTGGTATATATATATAAGATGGTCACAACGTGACGGGACAATGTGTAGGTAATGAGTAATTGAACTGCAGTCAGAGAGTGTGTAATTGAAATCGAGCACGTGAG
>NW_013860922.1:0-459 GCF_000517525.1 Limulus polyphemus
TGACATAATATCAATTGAGGAGTAAATATTACTTGGTAATTCATATTTTTCCTAAACACATTACCTATTTTTATTGACCAAGGTGAAAACATGAGGCAAACATATTCATTACCTATTTTTAAATGAGTAATTTGACCCGTTTTGTTTGATTAGATTTTTACATACAATTATTCAATATACAAGAACTTGTAGACAGTTAGTGATCGGAATAAGGCCTTGTGCGTCACTTCGCGCGAAGAGGATTAAGTAAGTAGTAAATAGTATTGTTACGACAGCGGAAGTCACGCGAATCTGGAAGCATGCGCGCTGGAGTTTCTAGAAGGATCCTGACTTTTCCTGGCAACTCTAGTCTGTTCCAGGCGCCCTCTTTTTTAGTATATAAGTTCGGCAAATAAAGCGTAGATATAATTGCAGGTAGACAGATATAGAGAAAGATAATCGAGTCAAGCGAGCGCTAGT
>NW_013860923.1:0-339 GCF_000517525.1 Limulus polyphemus
TCTTACTTTCTCTCTTTCATGTATATTCTTGACTTGTTTATTTTAACCTGACAACGAGGATATCTTACTTTCTCTCTTTCATGTATGTCCCTGCCTTGTTTACTTTAACCTGACAATGAAGATATCTTATTTTATCTCTTTCATGTAAATCGCTGCCTTGTTTACTTTAACCTGACAACGAGGATATCTTACTTTCTCTCTTTCATGTATATCCCTGCCTTGTTTACTTTAACCTGACAACGAGGATATCTTACTTTCTCTCTTTCATGTATGTCCCTGACTTGTTTGTTTTAACCTGACAATGAAGATATCTTATTTTGTCTCTTTCATATAAATCGC
>NW_013860924.1:0-1153 GCF_000517525.1 Limulus polyphemus
ATATCATATGCTGTTTTTTAATTCAGTGTTAAAAAATTTCCATGAATTCTGTGTTAAAGAGCATTCTGATGAGAATATTATGTACTTTTAATCATCATTAAAAGGATTGCATTGTATTGTAATGTATATTATGTCCTGACAATGGAGTTTTTATTTTGTAGTATGTTAAACTGGATATTACTTATGTTAATGGGCTTTTCTTTATGTATTGTATATCGCTTTAAAGAGTTTTAATTTTGGTTCATCATTAAAGAGTATTTTGATGAAATTAGTATTGATTTGTATTTCTTTGTTCGAGTTGTGTTGTCTGTATTTACATGGATGATAGAAGGTTACCACTTTACTGAGCAAATGTATATGGTGCTCACATGACTAGTAATTCTCAATAGAAAATAAGTTGTAACCATAAGGTATCGCCTGACCTACATCTTTAGATTTTATAATCAACAATATCTTTACATGTGCTTGAGTACTACGTGGGAATGTATTTCCTACCATGTTCACTGAAGATCTACTAATGAGGGTGTGAATGTTTTGAGGAGCAAATGGGAAGTTCTCTTGGAAAATGTTTTAAAGCTTTCAAATTGGTCCTGCGGAAAACTGATCCATGGTACAACTCATTGATAACTGTATCACAGTGCCTATCTCTGAGCCAATACACTCCAAGCTTTTAGATCCTTGAAACCTTTAATGGAATGGTTCAGGTTCTCCTTTGCTGTTTCCTTGAAAATTAATTGGCTTATGTACATAATATCACCATAAGTTGGCATTCAGAGCCAGGTTCTCCTTTGCTGTTTCCTTGAAAATTAATTGGCTTATGTACATAATATCACCATAAGCTCTGAATACCAACTTCTCAACCAAAATCCATCCCAGATATTCCAGGAAGTCCTTCTTCATCTTATTGTGGTCCAGAATTGTGCACATACTGATGAATGTGACATTATCAGGCTCATTCTTCAATGCGATGATGCAATCATATTGACACAGTGTTCATCAGTATCCGTGACATTATTAGGCTCATTCTTCAATGCAATGATGCAATCATATTGACACAGTGTGTCATTACATCCCATTTTGACTTCTGCTACTAGATGTATTTTTAAGTTTTGTTGGTATTTCTTGTTGGCCAGGAAGGCTCTTCACTTCCTCC
>NW_013860925.1:0-338 GCF_000517525.1 Limulus polyphemus
ATATGATTGATGACGTTTTCTGGATACCCATTTTTTAGTAAAAAAGTTTTAATTGTTTTCGAACAGATAACTAGAGCTCGATGGACTAAAGTAGCAATAAGGTTCGTTTTGCGACTTTTAGGACTAAAAGAATGCCATCGAGTGTATTGTCCTGTAAAGGTAGGTTTTCTGTATATACTGATGAGAATATAAAATTCATCTTTTTCAACTAAGACGTCTAGGAACGGTAAAGAGTTATGTTGTTCCTTTTCGAAAGTAAATTTGAGAGCCGAGTGCAACGAGTTTAGGTCTTGTAAGAAACACTCACATTCCTGTTCAGTTTTAAAAATGACAAATGT
>NW_013860926.1:0-292 GCF_000517525.1 Limulus polyphemus
GTATCGTTAAATCTTGTGTCTTCTTATTGATAGTACACAGTATCGTTAAATCTTGTGTTTTCTTACTGAGAGTACACATTATCGTTAAATCTTGTGTGTTCTTATTGATAGTACACAGTATTTATAAATCTTGTGTCTTCTTATTGACAGTACACAGTATTGTTAAGTCTTGTGTCTTCTTATTGACAGTACACAGTATTGTTAAATCTTGTGTCTTTTTATTGACAGTACATAGTATTGTTAAATCTTGTGTCTTCTTATTGAAAGTACACAGTATCGTTAAATCTTGTGT
>NW_013860927.1:0-338 GCF_000517525.1 Limulus polyphemus
CCCCCCAAAAAGTACATCATGTATAATAGTTAAACGAACCACCTATAAGTCACGTTAGTGTAGCCAATATAATGTGTAAAGTTTAGTATACTCTTATAGTGATGACACACGACTAGACACACATTCGGCATGTAATGCTGTTTGAATACAAGGGAAACAACGCCTCTCTTGCCACAAAGATATCAAATAAGTCTATGGGAATATCTGAACGTTCGTAAGTGCCAACGATGGTTCGGCAAATTTCGTTCAGGTGACTTTAGCCTTAAAAACTGTGATGGCAGGGACCGACATGTTGGAATTGATACTGATGCTCTGAAGACGCTTGTTGAGTCTAATCC
>NW_013860928.1:0-337 GCF_000517525.1 Limulus polyphemus
TATATATATATATATATATGGTAAATTAAACTTCTGATTAAACATTCACATCGATATATATATATATGGTATATAAAACTTCTGGTTAACCATTCACAACGATATACATATAGATATGGTAAATAAAAACTTCTGATTAAACATTCACATCGATATATATATATATGGTAAATAAAACTTCTGGTTAAACATTCACAACGATACACATATGTATATGGTAAATAAAAACTTCTGATTAAATATTCGCATCGATGTATATATATATATATATATATGGTAAATAAAAACTTCCGAGCAAACATTTACAACGATATATATATATGGTAATTAAATCTTG
>NW_013860929.1:0-339 GCF_000517525.1 Limulus polyphemus
CTTCGAACACAGCTGATTCAAAGTTACGGCCTTGATCTGAATGCAGTTCATATGGCATACTAAATCTGAAGAAGAAGTCACTAATAGCCGAAGCTACAGTTGTAGCTTCCTGATTTGGTATCGCATATGCCTCAGGCCACTTGGTGACATAATCCATCACCACACAAATGTACTTGTTTCCAGCACGAGTTTGGGGCAGAGGACCAGCAATGTCGGCGGCTACTCTTTCCATTGGGGCACCAACTTGATATAACTTCATTGGAGCACGTCCATTATGCTTGGGTTCCCTTTTACCACAACATGTACTGCATGTTTTCCACCATTCTTCAACATCTTGCC
>NW_013860930.1:0-339 GCF_000517525.1 Limulus polyphemus
AGCTGTTTGATATGATTACGGTTAAATAGAAGCTGTTTGAGATGATTACGGTTAATTAGAAGCTGTTTCAGATTGTTACGGTTAAGTAGAAGGTGTTTCAGATTGTTACGGTTCGTTAAAAGCTGTTTCATATTGTTACGGTTCGTTAGAAGGTGTTTCAGATTGTTACGGTTCGCTAGAAGCTGTTTTAGATTGTTACGGTTAAGTAGAAGCTGTTTCAGATTGTTACGGTTCGTTAAAAGCTGTTTTAGATAGCTACGGTTAATTAGAAGCTGTTTGAGATGATTACGGTTAGTTAGAAGCTGTTTGAGATGATTACGGTTAATTATAAGCTGTTTG
>NW_013860931.1:0-339 GCF_000517525.1 Limulus polyphemus
AGTTGAATATTTCATTTCCTTCATATCACAGTGGATTGTACATTATAAGCTTGCATATGTATTAGTTGTTCTGGGTGAAATAAAGGAGATTATTAGTGAAGGTTTTCTATCGTTGTAAGTAATCACATTGTTAGAAGGACTTATATTGTTATAAGTAATCACATTGTTAGAAGAACTTATATTGTTATAAGTAATCACATTGTTAGAAGGACTTATATTGTTATAAGTAATCACATTGTTAGAAGAACTTATATTGTTATAAGTAATCACATTGTTAGAAGGACTTATATTGTTATAAGTAATCACATTGTTAGAAGGACTTATATTGTTGTAAGTAAT
>NW_013860932.1:0-550 GCF_000517525.1 Limulus polyphemus
GGCTCATATTTAGAACAGCAAACTTTCGAAACCCAGTATTATTATTAACTAGCATATAGCCCGTCAAAAATGACGAAGCAAGTACTACTACCCCCACCCCATAGTATACACTAGCCTCACATTTCATAGCTAACTGAATAAATAAATAAATTTTGCGAAATCAAGTTTCTCCAACAAAGAGGCAGAGAAGTGCAGTCGAGGCAGTCAAACTTCGGTAAATTCCTTTGTGAGCCAATCAAAATTAAGATCATTCATGAAATGAATTCGTGGCGTATTCATATAATAAGTATTGGTAAAAATCAGTCAGATCAACAACTTCTAATATATAGAAAAACCAGTGCGTTTTGTTAACACTACGTTCCAACAATGGATTTTGTCATGTTGTCTAGCAACACAAGTATAACCTAATACTGTTGTTAGTCTATGTAGTGATAGTATAAAATGAAATGTACACAGCGTGGTCACAAGTAAATAGACACCACCTTTCCAGGAAAAATGAATTTTTTTCAGTCATATTCACATGAATTGATATATTTATAATTTGATTAAT
>NW_013860933.1:0-339 GCF_000517525.1 Limulus polyphemus
TAGACAGCTGTGTGTATACTTATATATGGACCAGGGTGACTAGTGACCAGACTAGTGATTAGCGTGCTGGACTGTAAATCCAAGGATTCGTGGCTTGCGTTCTATCTCCGCAAAAATGCGCTTCGCACTTTAGGGCCTTGGGTGAACTATGAGAGTAAAGGCCAAATCCCAGTGTTCGGGTCAGATAGGGATAGCCCAAGAGTTGCTGGTGGATGCTGTTGACTGATTGTTTTCCCGCTGGTCTATCAGTTCAAAATTATGGACGGACACGCGCAGATAGCTCTTGTGTTCGAAAATTCCAAAACCATCAAACAGACTAATATATATATATATATGCCA
>NW_013860934.1:0-601 GCF_000517525.1 Limulus polyphemus
GTCATAACTTTTTATTCTATCTGATTTCTTAGTGTCGTGAAGATATTCGGTATGAGTAATAAAAGTTTTGTATGAATTTAACTACTGTCGGCAGTACGCACAGTGCAAGTTACCCTGCAGTACGCACATTGCAAGTTACCCTGCAGTACGCACAGTGCAAGTTACCCTGAAAAAAAACTCCTCTTCACCGACTTTACATTATTGTTATGAAAATATTTGAAGACCTTTTTTTTATACATTTTGTTTAACTGTTCATTGATGAACTTAGTCTGATAACAAGGTTGTTGTTTTTTTTTATGTCAAACAGTAGATAAAGAAATCTATATATCTACAACCTGCAGCAGCCTGTTAAACTGACTACCGGGTCAAACCTAACATTCTGTATCATAACATCCGAGTACTAACCTCTTGGCCAAAGCTGTCCACTGTTGCAACCAATCACAGTTCGGAATGCTTTTCATACAAACCTAGAAAAAAACAACAGTGAAAACTTGTCAGGAGTGAAAGGAACTTTTATACTGATGATAATACGATTTGAAGAAAGTGAAGACTACACATTATCACTCTAATCTATCTACTTGCTCTACAAATTAAAACTCAA
>NW_013860935.1:0-333 GCF_000517525.1 Limulus polyphemus
CACTGTTAGTAAACAATGTATTTATTAATGTATAGTATTTCATTTAAACAACACTGTTAGTAAACAATGTATTTATTAATGTATAGTATTTCATTTAAACAATGCTAATCCTCTAAATAATTGTTCTAAATTTTTAGATAAACGACCCTTACATTCCAGATGTATATATATATTTGATTTTTTTTAATACTACCAACGTTTCGCTTTTACAGCTTCTTCAGGGTTAATACATACAAACTGTTTGATATTGTACAAAAATTTTGTACAACCAAAATAACATAAATGTATCTTCATCAGCTTTTGTTTGTTTGTTTTGAATTTTTGCGCAAAGCT
>NW_013860936.1:0-339 GCF_000517525.1 Limulus polyphemus
TTTAATACATAAACGTAACGTAAGGCTTAGCTGAAAGACTACTTGGTAAATTTTATTTTGCTTTTGGCTACAACTCAATGTCACAAACTTCTGAATTAAAGTATTTTGCTGTTATATCACCGAAGTTATAAAAAATAAAGAATAAAAAACAAACCGTTTTAACAAATCAACATGAATATTGAGCATTCAACATAAACACCACAGTTGGCGTAAGAACAGTCAGGTGACAGTTTTGTTGCTAGGCGATGATGTAAATTGTTGAGCATTGCTAAAAAAAATGAGTGTGAAAACGTTCTCGACAGAGTGACAAAGCCTTTTATAGTTAGTCATTATGAATTT
>NW_013860937.1:0-369 GCF_000517525.1 Limulus polyphemus
GCTAAAGATGAGTATGGCGGTTATACATTCGGTAACCAGAGTTACACCTAAGTGTTCGTAGAGTTGTTGTACCAAGTAAAGCTAACGATGAGTATGGTGATTATAAATTAGGTAACTAGAGTTACACCTAGGTATTCGTGGAGTTGATGTACCAAGTAAGGCTAAAAATGAGTATGGTGGTTATAAATTCGGTAACTAGAGTTACACCTAGGTATTCGTGGAGTTGTTGTACCAAGTAAGGATAAGGATGAGTATGGTGGTTACAAATTCGGTAACTAGAGTTACACCTAGGTGTTCGTGGAGTTATTGTACCAATAACGCTAAAGATGAGTATAGGGGGTTATAAATTCGGTAACCAGAGTTAAACCT
>NW_013860938.1:0-336 GCF_000517525.1 Limulus polyphemus
TACTGTGTACTGTACAATAAGAAGAACACAAGATTTAACGATACTGTGTACTGTCAATAAGAAGACACAAGATTTAACGATATTGTGTACTTCAATAAGATGACACAAGATATAACAATACTGTGTACTGTCAATAAGAAGACACAAGATTTAACGATACTGTGTACTGTCAATAAGAAGACACAAGATTTAACAATACTGTGTTCTGTGAATAAGAAGACACAAGATTTAACAATACTGTGTACTCTCAATAACAAGACACACGATTTAGCAATACTGTGTACTATCTAATAAAAGACACAAGATTTAACGATACTGTGTACTGTCAATAAGAAG
>NW_013860939.1:0-338 GCF_000517525.1 Limulus polyphemus
TTGTAACTAGCTCGTGAATATTGCAGCTAGTACTGTTGTAACTAGCTCGTGAATATTGCAGCTAGTACTGTTGTAACCGGCTCGCGAAGATTGTAGCTGGTACTGTTGTAACCGGCTCGTGAATATTGTAGCTGGTACTATTGTAACCGGCTCGCGAAGATTGTAGCTGGTACTGTTGTAACCGGCTCGCGAAGATTGTAGCTGGTACTGTTGTAACCGGCTCGCGAAGATTGTAGCTGGTACTGTTGTAACCGGCTCGCGAAGATTGTAGCTGGTACTGTTGTAACCGGCTCGCGAAGATTGTAGCTGGTACTGTTGTAACCGGCTCGTGAATATTG
>NW_013860940.1:0-336 GCF_000517525.1 Limulus polyphemus
TGCCACAGATTACCTAAGTATTTTCAATTGATTTCTTTATATATTTCGTTTGATTTATTTTCTTAGTAAAATATAAGACGGACATGTTGAGCTACATTTTTAAAACAACGCCAGTAGAACCGTATTTGTACCATTTACGAAACTATATGTTCAAAGTTTCATGTATGAATTATGATTAAGTAAACACTGTATCAAAAATCACTCATCTCCTAAAATACCTGATGGTTTAGATATCATAAATATTTATGTATAAACACAATCCATGTGTTTTAACATAGATCTCTCTCATTCCACTCCCACTATAAACTGTTTTAAACATTTTCATCTTATTATCTT
>NW_013860941.1:0-339 GCF_000517525.1 Limulus polyphemus
TTACTGTCAATAAAAAGACACAATATTTAACGATACTGTGTACTGTCAATAAGAAGACACAAGATTTAACGATACTGTGTACTGTCAATAAGAAGACACAAGATTTAAAAATACTGTGTACTCTCAATAAGAAGACAAAAGATTTAACAATACTGTGTACTGTCAATAAAAAACACATGATTTAACAATACTGTATACTGTCAATAAGAAGACTCAAGATTTAACAATAGTGTGTACTGTCAATAAGAAGACACAAGGTTTAACGACACTGTGTACTGTCAATAAGAAGATACAAGATTTAACGATACTGTGTATTGTCAATATGAAGACACAAGATTT
>NW_013860942.1:0-338 GCF_000517525.1 Limulus polyphemus
GCAAAGAACCTGGACAACTAGAATTAACAAAGAACCTGGACAACTAGAACTAACAAATAATTTGGACAACTAGAACTAGCAAAGAACCTGGACAACTGGAACTAACAAAGAACCTGGACAACTAGAACTAGCAAATAATTTGGACAACTAGAACTAGCAAAGAAAACTGGACAACTAGAATTAACAAAGAACTTGGACAACCGGAACTAACAAAGAACCTGGACAACTAGAACTAGCAAAGAACCTGGACAACTAGAACTAACAAAGAACCTGGATAATTAGAATTAACAAAGAACCTGGACAACTAGAACTAACAAAGAACCTGGATAGTTAGAACT
>NW_013860943.1:0-336 GCF_000517525.1 Limulus polyphemus
AGCAGAATAATGGTCTCATATATGTGTGTGTGGAAGATACTGGAGCCTGAAGGTTATATCACATACGTTAGCAGAATAATGATCTGATACATGTGTGTGTGTGTGGAAGATACTGAGGCCTGAAGGTTACATCACATAAGTTAGCAGAATAATGATCTCATATATGTGGGTGTGGAAGATACTGGGGCCTGAAGGTTACATCACATAAGTTAGCAGAATAATAATGTGATACATGTGTGTGTGTGTGTGTGGAAGATACTGGGGCCTGAAGGTTACATCACAATATTTCACTTGCCACTGACAATCGAAATACTTAAGATATTTTATAGGAAGTTC
>NW_013860944.1:0-339 GCF_000517525.1 Limulus polyphemus
CTAAAAAATTAAGGATTTTTCCTATGAGTTTAAGTTTTGTCTTCTTGATTTAGTACACATAAATTCTGTTGTTTACTTTTCAAAGTTTGGGAGTTGGTTTTGCCAAACCTTTTGTTAGTTATGATTATTAAAGTTTCGTTTTAGAGCACGGGGATCAAACCCTGAGATATTAAAGTTATCCCCCTGTTATATTATCGAAGTTTTATTTTGTTTTAGAGCAAGGCCGTTTCTGTGTGAGTTATTAAACTTATCTCAATGGGTGGTTAGCTTTACTTTCTAAATTCGACATAACCACCTGTGGGGGCATAATTGCAGTAACTTGATCTACAGATCTAACGT
>NW_013860945.1:0-337 GCF_000517525.1 Limulus polyphemus
GTATAATGAATGTTTATTATTCTCTACTTTATTAAATTGATAAAATGTTCTATGTCAGGGTTGTCTGTTTCTAGTTTTATTTAGAGAGGCAAGGGGGAGGGGGTTATCCCATCGCTAGTCAGTTATTTTATTTATACAACTGCCCCATTATGGGTATAATGAATGTTTATTATTCTCTACTTTATTAGATTGATAAAATGTTCTATGTCAGGATTGTCTGTTTCTAGTTTTATTTAGAGAGGCAAGGGGGAGGTGGCATTATTTGTAAACTAGTGACTGCTGGGTATATCACTCACTATGCTAGGTTGACTTACAAGTACTTAAGTCATGATTATTT
>NW_013860946.1:0-339 GCF_000517525.1 Limulus polyphemus
ATTGACAGTACACAGTATCGTTAAATCATGTGGCTTGTCAGTGATAGTACACAGTATCGTTAAATCGTGTGGCTTGCCAGTGAGAGTACAAAGTATCGTTAAATCTTAATGCTTGTTATTGACATTACACATTGTTGTTAAATCTTTTGTCTACTTATTGACAGTACACAGTATTGTTAAATCTTTTGTCTTCTTATTGACAGTACACAGTATTGTTAAATCTTGTGTCTTCTTATTGACAGTACACAGTATTGTTAAATCTTGTGTCTACTTATTGACAGTACACAGTATCGTTAAATCGTGTGGCTTGTCAGTGATAGTACACAGTATCGTTAAATC
>NW_013860947.1:0-410 GCF_000517525.1 Limulus polyphemus
GTCAATATTATTTTTAACCAACGTTTTAAGTTGTCTGTTTTATTGTTTTAACAAATTAGTATTATTGCGTCGATTATTTACAACTCAAATTATAATGTCGACTTCTTTGACATATCAAACTCATAACATTGTATTTAACCAAATATGACGATATATATATATATCACTTGATAGTTTCGAAGTTAGGTTTCAAGTTTTCTATTTCAGTTAAAACTATATTTTTTATCGTATTTAATTTATTATACCAATTCAGCACAACAAAAAAGTAATCATCAGTTTACTATTATTTAGTTTTTTTATTTGAATTGCACTTTCATGGCCTGCCTGATCTGATCGGAATTTAGGTCGTGTGACCTAGGAGGGTCAGGGTACTCTGAGACCTCTTCCTCCCTTCCGTACCATGATATGTT
>NW_013860948.1:0-338 GCF_000517525.1 Limulus polyphemus
CACATCTGATAGCGTGCCAGGTTATTGATCAGAAAGTCCAAGGATCGAGCCGTGATATGCCACTTAACACATTCCGCTCTCTTAGCTGTGGGAACGTTATAGCTGTGACTGTCAGTCCTCTTATATAGGCAAGAATAGATGCATAAGCAGCGAGTACTACTGATTAGTTGTTTTCCATCTTGTCAGCAGTTTTAAATTAGGGATGGCTTTTTAATATTTATGCAATAGTGACCTTTTTTTTAAACCCTTTTTAATGTACAAATTTTCCTCATTATTTTACATTTAAACATCTACTTATCAAATATGATAAAACAAATTGGTGTGAAGCTTAGCATGTT
>NW_013860949.1:0-338 GCF_000517525.1 Limulus polyphemus
AAAGTTATCCTCACGATAGTATCTCAGTTCTAACACCATAACCTAAAGTTATCCTCACGATAGTATCTCAGTTCTAACACCATAACCTAAAGTTATCCTTACGATAGTATCTCAGTTCTAACATCATAACCTAAAGTTATCCTCACGATAGTATCTCAGTTCTAACACCGTAACCTAAAGTTATCCTCATGATAGTATCCAGTTTATAAGGTAGATTTTTTTTTTAATGTTAACGGATTGAAACAGATCTACTATAATCAGAGAACAGTATCGATAACACATAACGAAGTATATGCACCATTTCTGTTAACAAGGTCTTTTATGTTAACAGAATGTTT
>NW_013860950.1:0-337 GCF_000517525.1 Limulus polyphemus
CTTAGCAGACTTGATGGCAGCAATACAAAACAAGAAAGAAACAAGAATAACGAGAAGAGAAATTGCAACAGTTGTTAGAGGAAAAAGAAAAGAAACAAGAAGAACGAGAAGAGAAATTGCAACAGTTCTTAGAGGAAAAAGAAAAGAAACAAGAAGAACGAGAAATTAAACAAGAAAAGAAACAAGAAGAACGAGAAGAGAAATTACAGCAGTTGTTGGAGGAAAAAGAAAAGAAACAAGAAGAGCGACAACAGCAGTTGCAAAGAAAACATGCAACAGTGGCAACTTGAACAAGAAAATAAACAAGAGAAATTACAGCAGTGGTTGGAAGGAAAAA
>NW_013860951.1:0-601 GCF_000517525.1 Limulus polyphemus
GTGTAGCTATGTGCATAACAACAAACAAACAAACAAACAAACAGAATTTATACTTAGTATCCTACCACAAACACGTTTTCCATTTTATTTTCAATTAAAAAATTTATAACTTGTGTGATATAAGTTTGTATACTATATTTATCTGACCTGTTGATTTTTATATGAATTTGTTTGTTAGTTGGTTTGAAATTAAGCACAAAGCTACACAATGGGCTATCTGTGCTCTGCTCATCACGGGTATCGAAACGCAACGCGGTTTCTAGCGTTGCAAGTCTGCAGACGTACCGCTGTGCCACTGGGTGGGGGGATTTGTATGAACAACGTATACACACGTTGCACCAGCTACATCAAATTACGTAATTACTTTTTGTACACTTATTTCTTTACCTTGCTCCAGTTTTATTGTATTATCTAACTTTATAGTATTTTTACATCCTTGTACATTAAAGATATTTAAGTCGTCATTCTTTGCCCATATTTCTGTAAGGACAATATGTACTTTCTGTGGAATAACAAGAAAACATCAAAATTTTCACTTAAACTACGTATATTCATTTGTAATATATTAATTGTACTTAAACCAGAAAACAACTTATTATAA
>NW_013860952.1:0-337 GCF_000517525.1 Limulus polyphemus
CCAAAATGAGCCTATTCAATTTTATTTTTCATAGGTTTGTTTATTTTCGAATTTTAACACAAAGCTACATAAAAGGGCCATTCCTAACTATGAACTAATAGATTAAAAGGAATGAAGCTAGTCATTAGCACCCATTGTCAATTCCTGGGCTGCTCTTGTCTAACCAAATAACAAGATTTGACTGTTACTCTTACAGTGCATACATGGAACAAAATTGCAGGGTACATATTTTTGTGGCAACAAAATGTGAAGTGTGAACCCTAAAGTTCAAAGTCTGGGCAAACTAACCACTACATTATAGAAACAAATGCTTTTAAATGTTACTGCTGAAATCATG
>NW_013860953.1:0-561 GCF_000517525.1 Limulus polyphemus
CTAGAAATGTACAGTTGCGAGTGGAGTACACAAGTCACTAACTCAAGGAAGCTTAAAGCTAGAAATGTACAGTTGCGAGTGGAGTACACAAGTCACTAACTCAAGGAAGCTTAAAGCTAGAAATGTACAGTTGCGAGTGGAGTACAGAAGTCACTAACTCAGGGAAGCTTAAAGCTAGAAATGTACAGTTGCGAGTGGAGTACACAAGTCACTAACTCAAGGAAGCTTAAAGCTAGAAATGTACAGTTGCGAGTGGAGTACACAAGTCACTAACTCAGGGAAGCTTAAAGCTAGAAATGTACAGTTGCGAGTGGAGTACACAAGTCACTAACTCAAGGAAGCTAGAATAGAGGATTGATTCCAAGACTGAGATTCAAAAATACAACACTTCTTGAATGCAATATATTAAGATACTCGGCTACATCGAGATTACAAAAAGTATCTTGAAACACGTTACTATCAAAACTATTCAATTCATTAGTTTGAGCCGGTAATTGTTCTTCAGTTAAACTTTCTATAACATCCATTAAATTACTTAACACTACCAGTAAGTTAACAATT
>NW_013860954.1:0-563 GCF_000517525.1 Limulus polyphemus
CTTTATAAACAACTAAGTTACTCTATAAACAACTAAGTTACTTTACTCTATAAATAACTAAGTTACTTTACTCTATAAATAACTAAGTTACTTTACTCTATAAATAACTAAGTTACTCTATAAACAACTAAGTTACTTTACTCTATAAATAACTAAGTTACTCTATAAATAACTAAGTTACTCTATAAACAACTAAGTTACTTTACTCTATAAATAACTAAGTTACTTACTCTATAAACAACTAAGTTACTTTACTTTATAAATAACTAAGTTACTTTACTCTATAAATAACTAAGTTACTTTACTCTATAAATAACTAAGTTACTCTATAAATAACTAAGTTACTTTACTTTATAAACAACTAAGTTACTCTATAAACAAATAAGTTACTTTACTCTATAAATAACTAAGTTACTCTATAAACAAATAAGTTACTTTACTCTATAAATAACTAAGTTACTTTACTCTATAAATAACTAAGTTACTCTATAAACAAATAAGTTACTTTACTTTATAAACAACTAAGTTACTCTATAAACAACTAAGTTACTTTACTTTATAAA
>NW_013860955.1:0-334 GCF_000517525.1 Limulus polyphemus
AGAAATGGTTGATTAATTATTTATTAAAGAAGGAAAACTAGAAATGGTTGATTAATTATGTATTGAAGAAGGAAAGCTAGAAATGGTGGATTAATTATGTATTGCAGAAGGAAAGCTAGAAATGGTTGATTAACTATTTATTGAACAAGGAAAGCTAGAAATGGTTGATTAATTATGTATTAAATAAGGAAAGCTAGAAATGGTTGATTAATTATGTATTAAATAAGGAAAGCTAGAAATGGTTGATTGATTATTTATTGAACAAGGAAAGCTAGAAATGGTTGATTAATTATGTATTAAATAAGGAAAGCTAGAAATGGTTGATTAATTATTT
>NW_013860956.1:0-337 GCF_000517525.1 Limulus polyphemus
TTTTTTGTAACAATATGTATAGGAGTTAATGAGTGAAGATTTTGATTTTTTTGCAACAATATGTATAGGAGTTAATGAGTGAAGATTTTGATTTTTTTGCAACAATATGTATAGGAGTTAATGAGTGAAGATTTTGATTTTATGTAACAATATGTAGAGGAGCTAATGAGTGAAGATTTTGATTTTTTGCAACAATATGTAGAGGAGTTAATAGGTAAAGATTTTGATTTTTTGCAACATTATGTAGAGAGGTTAATGAGTGAAGGTGTTGATTTTTTGCAACAATATGTAGAGGAGTTAATGAGTGAAGGTGTTGATTTTTTGCAACAATATGTAG
>NW_013860957.1:0-746 GCF_000517525.1 Limulus polyphemus
GATGACAGTTTTAGCTGTTGAAATATGCATTCTAGACAGTAACGATGACAGTTTTAGCTGTTGAAGTATGTAATCTAGACAGGAACGATGACAGTTTTAGACGTTGAAGTATGCATTCTAGACAGAAACGATGACAGTTTTAGCTGTTGAAGTATGTAATCTAGACAGAAACGATGAAAGTTTTAGCTGTTGAAGTATGTATTTTAGACAGGAACGATGACAGTTTTAGCTGTTGAAGTATGCATTCTAGATAGAAACGATGACAGTTTTAGCTGTTGAAGTATGCATTCTAGACAGAAACGATGACAGTTTTAGCTGTTGAAGTATGTAATCTAGACAGGCTGTCTAGAATGCATACTTCAACAGCTAAAACTGTCATCGTTTCTGTCTAGAATGCATACTTCAACAGCTAAAACTGTCATCGTTTCTGTCTAGAATGCATACTTCAACAGCTAAAACTGTCATCGTTTAAACGATGACAGTTTTAGCTGTTGAAGTATGCATTCTAGACAGAAACGATGACAGTTTTAGCTGTTGAAGTATGCATTCTAGACAGAAACGATGACAGTTTTAGCTGTTGAAGTATGCATTCTAGACAGAAACGATGACAGTTTTAGCTGTTGAAGTATGTAATCTAGACAGGAACGATGACAGTTTTAGCTGTTGAAGTATGTAATTTAGACAGAAACGATGACAGTTTTAGACGTTGAAGTATGTAATCTAGGCAGAAACGATGACAGTTTTAG
>NW_013860958.1:0-339 GCF_000517525.1 Limulus polyphemus
ATAGACTGACAATATGGAGTGACAACACAGCAGTTCATTGTTCATTAAACTATTGTTGTAACATCTGTTGCCAACTGAAGTCTTGATATATCTTATATGATATTCAAGTTACTATAGACTGACAATATGGAGTGACAACACAGCAGTTCATTGTTCATTAAACTATTGTTGTAACATCTGTTGCCAACTGAAATCTTGATATATCTTATATGATATTCAAGTTACTATAGACTGACAATATGGAGTGACAACACAGCAGTTCATTGTTCATTAAACTACTGTTGTAGCATCTGTTGCCAACTGAAGTCTTGATATATTTTATATGATAATCAAGGTATT
>NW_013860959.1:0-339 GCF_000517525.1 Limulus polyphemus
ATATCTGTTTACTACAGTGTGAACACCTGGTGTTGTTTGCCACAATAACGTGATATCTGTTTATTACAGTGTAAACACCAGGTATTGTTTGCTACAGCAACGTGATATCTGTTTATTACAGTGTGAACACCTGGTGTTGTTTGCCACAATAACGTGATATCTGTTTATTACAGTGTAAACACCAGGTATTGTTTGCTACAGCAACGTGATATCTGTTTATTACAGTGTGAACACCTGGCGTTGTTGGCCACATTAACGTGATATCTGTTTATTACAGTGTAAACACCAGGTATTGTTTGCTACAGTAACGTGATATCTGTTTACTACAGTGTAAACACC
>NW_013860960.1:0-339 GCF_000517525.1 Limulus polyphemus
AAAAACTAAGGGTTCCATTTTACATCAGTTAGAAGTAATCTAAATATACTTGGTACCAAGTAATCGATAAATTGTAACATATACCTGCTGTACGGTACAGCAGCTAATCAAATACTGATGCAAGTTGTCAAGAAGTTAAGTTGTTAATTTTACTGTCTTTTAAGAAAGCATGTATTAACTTGTGTTTACATTTCTATACAACATTCCATAAGATTAAATTTACATGAAACAAAACTTCACAAGACACAAAGGATACAAGTGTCAATAAAAACTTCACAAGACACAAAGGATACAAGTGTCAATAAAAAACTTCACAAGACACAAAGGATACAAGTGTAC
>NW_013860961.1:0-374 GCF_000517525.1 Limulus polyphemus
TGTCTAACACACCACAATAGTCATCCTCTAAACGTGTCTAACACACCACAATACTCATCCTCTAAACGTGTCTAACACACAACAATACTCATCCTCTAAACGTGTCTAACACACCACAATACTCATCCTCTAAACGTGTCTAACACACCACAATACTCATCCTCTTAAAGTGTCTAACACACCACAATACTAATCCTTTAAACGTGTCTAAATCACCACAATACTCATCCTCTAAACGTGTCTAACACCCCACAATACTCATCCTCTAAACGTGTCTAACATACCACAATACTCATCCTCTAAACGTGTCTAAAACACTACAATACTCATCCTCTAAACCTAAACGTGTCTAACACACCACAATACTCATCCTC
>NW_013860962.1:0-339 GCF_000517525.1 Limulus polyphemus
GGAACATTAGACAAATTTTTACCTATACTATTGTTTTGCATAAGCTTGTTACAGTGGAACATGAGGGATCAAACAACATTCACAATCATGTCCATCAGATTTAGTTCAATTTGTAGTAGAGAAATAAGAAGGGCACTATGGATAACAGGACATAATTCTTATAAAGTGTGATTAACGTCAGTTTTCAATAATGTCAGGAAACAGAGATTAAAATAGAATAACTTATTCCATCATCTTACAATAATAATAATAATTTAGACATGAAAATGTATAAACAATTTATTTAGTTGTTCCCTTATGAACTGAGCTACCCTTGAGTCAAACTCATTATTTCAATCT
>NW_013860963.1:0-337 GCF_000517525.1 Limulus polyphemus
AGCACCCCAGGGTGTTGGTTTAGAGTAGGGTTGTTTTGTTCAATTAAGATGGATTCCTTGATTTTTCGTTTGTTTAGGTTTGGTTCTTTGTTTAAAATTACTGTGTTTTTAATAGATATACTATGGTGTTTTGAGTTGCAATGATGGAAAACATGGGACGGTTTTTATTGTGTTCTGTGAATCTGGTTTCTCCGATATAGAATTCTGGGCAGTTATTGCATGTTATTTTGTAACTGATGTTGGTATTGTGTGGAATTATCCACACTTTGACAAATCTAGCCATTAAACACAAAATTCCTGTTAAATTCTCTCAAAAACTTGGCCCTAAATTAAAATC
>NW_013860964.1:0-336 GCF_000517525.1 Limulus polyphemus
AGAATACCCTAACTCACAACATCCTGCCATTAAATTTACATGTGAAGTTGAAAATAATAATAATTTACCTTTTTTTAGACATGCTCATTAACCGTAATGCTAATGGATTTTCCACATCATTTTACCGACAAAAGACGTCCACTGGTCTCCTTACACACTTTGATAGCTTTATCCCGTTTACGTATAAACGAAACCTTGTTACATGCTTACTAAACAGAGCTTACAACCTGTGCTCCACATATATTAATCTACACTCTGAAATTTCGTTCTCACATGACATCGTGAAATGTAACTGCTATCCACAACACTTATTAGAAAACATTACCAACACCTTCC
>NW_013860965.1:0-339 GCF_000517525.1 Limulus polyphemus
CAGTTAAGTTAATATTTAGGAATGCATACAAGCCAATCATAGTATCCACTGGTCAAGCTAATATTTAAGAATTCATATAAGCGAATCATACTGTCCACCGGTCAAGCTGATATTTAGGAATGCATACAAGCCAATCATAGTGTCCACGGGTCAAGCTAATATTTATGAATGCGTACAAGCCAATCATAGTGTCCACGGGTCAAGCTAATATTTAGGAATGCATACAAACCATTCATAGTATCCACCGGTCATGCTAATATTTAGGAATACATACAAACCATTCATAGTGTCCACCGGCCATGCTAATATTTAGGAATGCATACAAGCCAATCATAGGGT
>NW_013860966.1:0-339 GCF_000517525.1 Limulus polyphemus
CTGATTCGATGACGTTAACTTATGATAAGAGATCTACTGAAGTCAGCTTTGTACCCGGGGACAAGGTATGGTTGTATAAATCCCAGGAAGACCAAAGGGAAGTCTCCTAAGTTGTCATCTCCATGGGAAGGCCCATACGACATAGTGGATCGTCTCTCAGACGTGACTGTCCGGGTAAAATGTGGTCGGCGAGGTAAACCAAAAGTGGTGCATGCCAACAGGCTTTGGCGTTATCACGGTCCAGGACATTTCAGTTGGGATGAAGTGGAAAACAGAACCAATGATGCTGCTGAAGACGTGCCACCTGAAGAAACAACCATCGAAGAAGAAACTCTACTC
>NW_013860967.1:0-340 GCF_000517525.1 Limulus polyphemus
AATAACAAAAAAAGCACTACTTTTGATAATCAAATTTTATTACCTTTAACAAAATGAACAGTCAATATTCGATGGCTGCCAGTATTCATGTTTAATAATCTAGATCCATTGCTGTATCTTCTCCTGTTCCTCTGATATTCTGTAAAAGCCAAGATCAGAATATATCATTTGTCTGTTTATGCACAAGAAGAAACAAGACTTGATTATGGTTAAATGTTTGTAAATACTCACCTTGCCAAAAAGGCAATCAAAAGATTAAGATTAATTTAATCCTATTAGTGGGTGTTCTCAATTCACAAAATCTATCTCTAGAGGCTTTTCGTTCCATCAATAAATACAC
>NW_013860968.1:0-338 GCF_000517525.1 Limulus polyphemus
TTTTTTATCAGTTATTGACATCTGAACATCGAAACTGATGTCATGTAAAGTGGTCTATGACTTTTTTTTATCAGTTATTGACATCTGAACAACGAGACTGATGTCATGTAAAGTGGTCTATGACTTTTTTTATCAGTTATTGACATCTGAACAACGAAACTGATGTCATGTAAAGTGGTCTATGACTTTTTTTATCAGTTATTGACATCTGAACAACGAGACTGATGTCATGTAAAGTGGTCTATGACTTCTTTTTTATCAGTTATTGACATCTGAACAACGAAACTGATGTCATGTAAAGGGGTATGATGACACGTTGTATGTTAGTGAATGATATG
>NW_013860969.1:0-340 GCF_000517525.1 Limulus polyphemus
ATAATTAAATTTTATTGTTTTATTGCCCTTTGAACTGTGTATAACTACTATCTGTGCCATTATAGGTTGTAAATCACCCAGGGAAAGTGCAGCTCACATTACGCTATCGAATTACATTACCCACATGCTGCTCACGTGCATGCCTCATGAACCATTTTAATTATATTATTATTATTACTAATTTTATCTAATCTAGTCTTAAATAACTTAAAAAGATCTGTATTTTTAGATTTTAGTTACTTTTATAATAACAAAGTAAAGAATAAATATGAAAAACAAGAAATAAAGTATTTACCCAATCTTCTTTTTTCTTGCCATTGATTGTCAAGGACAGTTAAGC
>NW_013860970.1:0-338 GCF_000517525.1 Limulus polyphemus
ACTTATCATAAGATAGCTTCATCAATTCAGCAGACATTTTCAAGTTTGAACGTACTTGATCATGAATATCATCCATCCTTTCCGATAACACTTTCACAAACTCTGACACATTTTCAGGCAACTCTTCATAAGGTGGGCATCCCTTACACTTGGGTCCCCTATTAGCACTTAATGTACTGCATGTCCTGCACCATTCTTCCACATCTCGTCTCATAGGTATCCAGTAAAATCTTTGTCGTAGGTGACTCAATGTCTTCCTAATTCCGAGATATCCTTCTGTTAAATTATCATGGGATTGATGCAGCACAACTTTCCGTAACTTTCTCGGTATATATGTT
>NW_013860971.1:0-339 GCF_000517525.1 Limulus polyphemus
TAGAAAAAAGATCAAAGTGGTATAATGGAACAGTAGAGATGGTAATTTTGCCATTTCAGTTATTATCTTTTTTTTCGAAATCTCAACGACAGTTCCACACCTAATATATTTTATGTTAATTTGAGTGTAACGTTTGTAACTTTCATAGTTCTCGTTCAGAAGATTGTGGCGTATTTATTCATGTTATAAAACAACAAACATTTTATTCTGTTAGCTTTGGAATAGCAATGACGTACTGGAGTATACAACAAAGCCTGGTAGCTACTATAATCACTTATGGAGTGATTGATACTTTTGGCTATATCTGTTGCTTTGGTCATCCTGTAGTTACTGCTATAG
>NW_013860972.1:0-334 GCF_000517525.1 Limulus polyphemus
TTAACTACAAACAAACACTACTGATGCCCCCAGTGGCACTGCGGTATATCTGCGGACTTACAACGCTAGAATCCGGTTTCGATACCCGTGGTGGGCAGAGCACAGCTAGCCCATTGTGTAGCTTTATGCTTAACTACAAATAAACACTACTGATGCCCCCCAGTGCCACAGCGGTATGTCTGCGGACTTACAACGCTAGAATCCGGGTTTCGCTACTCGTGGTGGGCAGAGCACAGATAGCCTATTGAGTAGCTTTCTGCTTAACTACAAACAAACACTATGATGCCCCCCAGTGGCACAGCGGTATGTCTGCGGACTTACAGCGCTAGAATCC
>NW_013860973.1:0-332 GCF_000517525.1 Limulus polyphemus
GAGCATCGTGAGAATCATCTTGTCAATTTAGATTGTGGGATTTTCACCCACTCTTGCTTCAAAACTTGGAGTAGATCACTCTTCAAAGTTGGTTTTTTGGTGTTTCTTGACTTGCCAGTCGAGTATGGCCCAGAGATTTTCGATGGGATTCATGTCAGGAGATTGGCTCGGCCAGGGCAACTTCTGTATACTATTTTCTTCCTGCCACTTTTGGGTGTTTCTAGCAGTGTGACATAGTGCTCCATCTTCCTGGAACAACGTTGTGTTCTTGTCCACGAAACCCGTGGAATAAAGTGGCAAGAGTCCTTCCTTCAATATTTTGACGTATTTCA
>NW_013860974.1:0-338 GCF_000517525.1 Limulus polyphemus
TGAGCAAAGATAGCCCATTGTCTAGCTTTGTGCTTAATTTCAAACAAACAGTGTTATTGTAGCTTATAGACAACCTAAAAACTTTAACTATATATTATGTTATAAATTGTGTAAGGGTTGGCTCTTTAGTAGAGTTCTATAAATTAAAATCCTATATATATTGCGAACCATGGTGTCTGTCCCAGCGTTTGTCTGTCTCTTGTTTAAGGCGGCCGCTTCCCACATTGCGTTTGAAGAGATGCGCACGCAGGCAAAGTTCAACATTCACTTTTGAAATGACGGAAGAACAGGCATGGATAATGTTAATGCCAAATTTTATTTCGCAAGCAGTATATTCG
>NW_013860975.1:0-338 GCF_000517525.1 Limulus polyphemus
CGAAAAAAATGATAATCTGATGGTGCCACATCTGGAGAATATGGTGGGTGGAGGAGAACTTCCCAACCCAATTCCATAATCTTGTGTTCCGTCAAACGTACCACATGTGGACGTGCATTGTCGAGAAGAAGAATACCTTTCCGACTGACGATTGAAAGGCGTTTCTGATGAAGGGCTTGATTTAAACGTTCCAGTTGCTGACTCTAGATCTCTGCATTGACAGTTCTGTGGACTGAGGAGTTCGAAATGAATCATTCCTTTGATGTTCCACCAAATGCAAAGCATCACTTTCTGCGGATGGAATCCAGGTTTTTGGGTCGGAAGTGGTCTTTGTGTAA
>NW_013860976.1:0-339 GCF_000517525.1 Limulus polyphemus
AACACATTATATAGTGGTCTTCGTTCTTTTAAATCTTCAGTGGGGCCGAGCCTGGAGCTGTATGTGTACGCGTGGTATCATATATCATGGCCTGGGATCCATATGATGTCCTCCCCATTAATCCTCTGACCCTGGCATGGGGTTATGATTGTGTACACATACAGTAACACGGGGTGAAGTTGGATAGCGTTGGGTTCTGGAAATCTCCCCAAACGTAGGTCCAGTGCTCCGGGGTACTTGTACCGTCCAGGAGGAACCGTTCCAGCTTCGTTGGCCTCCAAATTAATCCAAAAATAGATTATGTTTACTTTCAGCTGTAGTATCTATTTTAGGAAAACT
>NW_013860977.1:0-339 GCF_000517525.1 Limulus polyphemus
ATTACCATTATTGAAAGGCTAGAATATAAAATAAGAGCCTGTTATCTTTTCAATTTGCTAAGATATTGCTCATGTAATAAATCAAACACAGTGGCACCCCGCCCACCTCTTTCCATTTTTGGAAACACTTCCTTATTTACACTTACTTCTATATATGACATGAATAACCAATCGGAAGATCAGAATGTCCTCCTAGTGGCTTTCTCAACCATTTAACAGGCTTGGTGATATTTCTTTTTTTTTAACCAATATTTCAATGGGGTAGGGTGTGTCTTTAGTCTGCTCAAAACTTCATATTTTTTTAGACTAAAACACATTTTAGTTACTCAGCTTGATAAA
>NW_013860978.1:0-337 GCF_000517525.1 Limulus polyphemus
CTAGATGGACAAACTCTAGGAAAAAAAGACTGGCTACATTTTTTTAGTCAAATCTAAAACACAATACCCAGCTGCACATCCTCAAAATATTGTGAAACGAGTGTACGAATTAAAACTAGTATTATACTACTTCTAGAGAACAGAATTTCTTTGGTTGTTTCCTTCTTGGGTACCTTTATCACGTTCGAAGGATATTTTGAAATGAGTAAAAGAGCTCTTTCACTAGAAAATGTTAAAATTTCTTTGGTTCTGCGTTAACCTTCCTTCAATTATAAATGAGTAATATTGTGCATAGATTAATTGTGTACAGGTATATGTTGTAATGAAATTTTAATAC
>NW_013860979.1:0-447 GCF_000517525.1 Limulus polyphemus
ATTGGTTTGAAGATAGGGTAAAAATTTTGATACTTTTTGAATACTTTATATAATTGACTTGTTAAACCTGGAATGTAAGGTAAACTTAAAGTTTCTTTTTTGTTTTTTTTCATAAGCAGATTTTAATGTGGTATTTTTAACTGAATTTGCATTTTTGTTAAACTTCTCAAATGCTTTGTCTACTTTGTCAGCCTCGAAGTTTTAAATCATCAAATATTAGAGAAACATGAGAAATAATGAAATATAAAAAAACAAAACCAAGTATTAAAGAGAGAAGAAGGACCAGCAATTCAATATGTTGATATATGGCAAGATATATTGTATTTTTTTATTATTATTATTAACGGAAATATGTAAATAACAATGAAGTAATGTTGATATATGTAATATGTTGATATATGGCAAGATATATTATATTTTTTATTATTATTATTAACGGAAATATGT
>NW_013860980.1:0-353 GCF_000517525.1 Limulus polyphemus
ATATTTTATGTTATTTTCAATAATTAATCTCTGTATGGGTTCGGTAAATTTGACCGATCTCGCAACTAGCATAAAAAATTAGGAAATAAACATAAATTATTCCTCTTTATATGCTAGAATGAACAAAAATTATAACATGAAAACATAAATGTTTAGACGAAACAGCTTAGATTTATATTTATATTATACTGACCTTTCAGCCATGTCAAGCTAACAACAAAGAAGTTACAATGACATGCCACACATGCACTTATGTTACCATAACCAATAATATAAAACTGACCTTTAGTCTTTACAAAGTGACCTGTCTTGACTGTGTTTTAGTAGACAAGTATTTTGTAAAATACAGTCAC
>NW_013860981.1:0-339 GCF_000517525.1 Limulus polyphemus
GTTCAAAAGGCAACAAAACAATAAAATTTAATTATAAATAGATGTATAATGTTACGAACTTAGAGCTACTTAGGATAAACAAATGTAGTTTCATGTTACAAGTTAAAGTCATTCTAGAAAGAAATAAAGGTTGATTTAGGTTTATTTTGATTTTTTGTTTTAGTGGTTACGAGGTTGGTCGAATTGACTGATCCCATTTTGAGATAGGGTAGAGAAAATAACATAAACTATACAGATTTACTGAAAAATACATTTGAAATGCATTTACGAGGTTTTAGGGATTACACAAAGAAATTTGAGATTTTTGAGATGAGGAATAGTATTTTTAATTTTAACACG
>NW_013860982.1:0-338 GCF_000517525.1 Limulus polyphemus
TAGGAACATAACTGGTAAAACTGAACTTACTCATATTCAATAAAAAATAAACATGTATCTAATGTTCGTTAAACGATTAAAGTAATTATGGAAGAAGTTGTGTTTATGAACATGACTGGTAAAACTGAACTTACTCATATTCAATAAAAAATAAACATGTATCTAATGTTCGTTAAACGATTAAAGTAATTATGGAAGAAGTTGTGTTTATGAACATGACTGGTAAAACTGAACTTACTCATATTCAATAAAAATATGTATGTACAGGGATCCCTCGATTAATGCGCATTCGATTAATGCGTTTTCGTTTAGTGCGCTTAAATTTTTTATAACCAATA
>NW_013860983.1:0-487 GCF_000517525.1 Limulus polyphemus
AATAATACGCATATTTATAACAGTTAGTGTAAAAGTACAGCGTGTGTACAATAATACGCATATTTATAACAGTTAGTGTAAAAGTACAGCGTGTGTACAATAATACGCATATTTATAACAGTTAGTGTAAAAGTACAGCGTGTGTACAATAATACGCATATTTATAACAGTTAGTGTAAAAGTACAGCGTGTGTACAATAATACGCATATTTATAACAGTTAGTGTAAAAGTACAGCGTGTGTGTTTTGTAATCATTTAATCTATTTTGTGGGGGTTTGTTAACTAAAACTGACCACATCCTATCCTTTCGCCACTTTCTGTGGGTAATATTAACTCTCTGTTTATAGATGTTACTTTACTTTATCCGTAGAATTTACTTCTTTATACAAACATGGTTCTAAAGTAAGGATGTTTATAGATGTTACTTTACTTTATCCGTAGAATTTACTTCTTTATACAAACATGGTTCTAAAGTAAGGGTGTTTA
>NW_013860984.1:0-1195 GCF_000517525.1 Limulus polyphemus
CAAGTCTGTTATGATATCCATTTTTTATTTCTATTCTTCATTTTTTCTTATTCTTTTCTTAATTTCCTATTAAGGAACTAAAAAAAAGTTTCCTCAGATTCAAATAGTATTTCTTGAACTATGTTGTTACTATCGATGTTGTCTAAAATCATTCTGTAATATAGCTCATGATCTACATAAGTTATTTCAAAAAACAAATAAGTTTTACGAGACATAAGTCATTTCCTTTATTAGCTATATAGATATGTTCTCGCTCTGGTGATACGCTCTCTGTCAAAGTTAATTTTACTGAATCTATTCATTATTGGCCTACATCAAAGAACTTGAGTGAAGTAAGTGAGTTTCCTGGGACACATTTTCAGCGGAGAGGTAGTACCCAAAGAACCATCTTAGGCTGAAAATGTGTCCCAGGAAACTCATCTACTGACAGGACAATTGACGCTACTTAGGATTGAGCTTAATGTTATCTTTCCCTGGATTGATTCATTTGATAATGCTTATGAAAGTTAGAGAGCGTATCCCCAGAGCGAGAACATATCTATATAGCTAATAAAGGAAATGACTTATGTCTCGTAAAACTTATTTGTTTTTTGAAATAACTTATGTAGATCATGAGCTATGTTACAGAATGATTTTAGACAAATCGACAGTAACAACATAGTTCAAGAAATACTCTTACCTCACTCAAGTTCTTTGATGTAGGCCAATAATGAATAGATTCAGTCTAAGATGGTTCTTTGGGTACGACCTCTCTACTGAAAATGTGTCCCAGAAAACTCATCTACTGACAGGACAATTGACGCTACTTAGGATTGAGCTTAATGTTATCTTTCCTGAATCAATTCAGTTTGTTTTTTGAAATAACTTATGTAAAGCTCAATCCCAAGTAGCGTCAATTGTCCTGTCAGTAGATGAGTTTCCTGGGACACATTTTCAATAGAGAGGTCGTACCCAAAGAACCATCTTAGACTGAATCTATTCATTATTGGCCTACATTAAAGAACTTGAGTGAATTAAGAGTATTTCTTGAACTATGTTGTTACTATCGATGTTGTCTAAAATCATTCTGTAACATAGCTCATGATCAACATAAGTTATTTCAAAAAACAAATATGTTTTACGAGACATAAGTCATTTCCTTTATTAGTTTTGATTCAGGAAAGATAACATTTTCCAGAACTTTCATAAGCATTAT
>NW_013860985.1:0-337 GCF_000517525.1 Limulus polyphemus
CCCATTGTATAGCTTTATGCTTAATTAGAAACAAAACCATCGTACAATCAAGTTGTTAATGCCCTGATCAAAGAAATCACTTGGCTTTGAAGCAAAAAATATGTCGATGTCCTCTTTAACACCTTCCACATTTGCATACGATTTCCCATTAAGATGGTGTTGCAGCGAACGAAAAAGATGGTAATCTGATGATGTCATATCTAGAGAACATGGTGGGGAGGGGGGGACTTCCCAACCCAACTTCATGATCTGGTGTTGCGTCAAACGTGCCACATGTGGACGTGCATTGTCATAGGGAAGAAGAATACCTTTCCGATTGACGAGTGATGGGCTTGAT
>NW_013860986.1:0-339 GCF_000517525.1 Limulus polyphemus
TAAGATGATCATACGTTTCATTAAGAGAGGAACATCTTACTTTGAACATAATAAGATGATCATACGGTTCATTAAGGGAGGAACATCTCACTTTGTACATAATAAGATGATGATACGGTTCATTAAGAGAGGAACATCTTACTTTGTACATAATAAGATGATAATATGGTTCATTAAGAGAGGAACATCTTACTTTGTACATAATAAGATGATCATACGGTTCATTAAGGGAGGAACATCTCACTTTGTACATAATAAGATGATGATACGGTTCATTAAGAGAGGAACATCTTACTTTGTACATAATAAGATGATAATATGGTTCATTAACAGAGGAAC
>NW_013860987.1:0-336 GCF_000517525.1 Limulus polyphemus
CTATAAGATATTAAATATAACTAAAATATTGGATAGAACTAAATAGAACTATAAGATATTAAATATAACTATAAAATATTGGATAGAACTAATTAGAACTATAAAATATTGGATATAACTAAATAGAACTATAAGATATTAAACAGAACTATAAAATGTTGAATAGAACTAAATAGAACTGTAAAATATTGAACAGAACTAAATAGAACTATAAGATATTAAATAGAACTATAAAATATTAAATAGAACTATAATATATTAAATAGAACTATAAGATATTAAATAAAACTATAAAATATTAAATAGAACTAAGTAGAACTATAAGATATTAAATAG
>NW_013860988.1:0-339 GCF_000517525.1 Limulus polyphemus
GTCTCTTAATTTTACAGGACGTGTCTTCTTCCGTACTGGTCTCCGTCTCATTGGCTTCTGCTTCACCTGGGGTTCATCTACTTCATCAGGAAATGTCCTATAATCGTAACAGTCACATCAGTGGTAGTAACTTCATTAAGAGCTTCGCCGTTTCCCTTCTCAAAACTGAGTAGAGTTTCTTCTTTGACGGTGGCTTCTTCAGGTGGCACGTCTTCAGTAGCATCATTTGTTCTGTTTTCCACTTCGTCCCAACTGAAATGTCCTGGACCGTGATAACGCCAAAGCCTGTTGGCATGCACCACTTTTGGCTTATCTCGCCGACCACATTTTACCCGGAAA
>NW_013860989.1:0-338 GCF_000517525.1 Limulus polyphemus
CAAGGTTTACGATCAGGACAGACCATGCAGCGTTACCCTGGTTAAGATCATTAAAGAACCCAGAGGGACAACTGGCACGTTGGATCGGAAAGAAAATCTCGTGGAAATGACGATGTAATGAGCCGAAGACCCTTCAATAATGACTGCAGACATTGCTGCAAAAGAGAGGTTGAGTTAACCAGGTGTCATGAAGCTGAAGTCAAAGTGACTGAAGGAGTTGATGATGGTGAAATGGAACCAGGTATAGATATTAAATCAGAGCATGAGAAAGACCAAGATTTGAAGCCAATAATTTATTTTCTAAAAACAGGTGTTTTGCGCCCTGCTTGGGACCAGTC
>NW_013860990.1:0-339 GCF_000517525.1 Limulus polyphemus
TCACACCACTGCAAACTCTTGGGCTACTCTTTTACCAACGAACAGTGGGATTGACTGTCACATTATAGCGCCCACATGGCTGAAAGGGCGAGTATGGTTGGTGGGATGTCGATTCGAACCCGCGAATCTCAGATTGCGAGTCGAGCGCTTTATCCATCTGGCCATGCCGGGCCATGATATATTATAAACAGAAGATACTGATAGAAGATATATTATAAACAGAAGGTATCAATAGAAGACATTATAAACAGAAGGTATCAATAGAAGACATTATAAACAGAAAATACTCATAGAAGATATGTTATAAACAGAAGATATATTATAAACAGAAGATATATT
>NW_013860991.1:0-339 GCF_000517525.1 Limulus polyphemus
AGAAGAATTAAAAGATTTGTAGAATGATTGGGTGATGTAGAAATATATACGTGATCTTCGAGTTCTTCAGATTTCCCTGTGCTGCATATTCTTCAAAAACATCACGATTAATGCAATGATCATTTTCCTGTGTCTTCTACCGATGACTACTCTTTGACCCATTCCGATTTTCGTTTTAAACTTCTCTATAGCTAATCAGTGTTGGAAGTGACTTCAACATGATATTACGTGTATATTATTGATTTCAGTGATATTTACGATTAACTATCAGATTTTTCATCTTCCCACTTTTCTCACAGCTCTTTATCGTTTTTAATGTTTTTTTGACGTATGTACCTT
>NW_013860992.1:0-335 GCF_000517525.1 Limulus polyphemus
ACTAGGGCTATTCTCCAATGTAGGCCTTCCAGTGCCCTTTCCATCAGCCTCTCAAATGTTGCTGGAGCATTCCTAAGCCCAAATGACATCACACGATATTGCCAGAGACCTTGGCCATAACTAAATGCAGTCTTCGGTTTATCTGCTTCAGCCATTTTTACTTAATGGAAACCTGCCTTTAAGTCCAGAGTTGAGAACCACCTGGTTCCATTTAGGGCATCAAGAGTATCATCAATTCTTGGCAGTGGGTATGAGTCTTTTTTGGTTATACTGTTAAGAGCCCCAAAGTCCACACAGCAATGTTGGGTCCCATCCTTCTTCTGGACAAACACGAC
>NW_013860993.1:0-339 GCF_000517525.1 Limulus polyphemus
TACAGAATTACAAACACAAAATTACAATTCAAAAAAGTCTCTTAATTTTACGGGACGTATCTTCTTCCGTACTGGTCTCTGTGTCATTGGCTTCTGCTTCACATGGGGTTCATCTGCTTCATCAGGAAATGTCCTATTGTCAGTAATAGTCACATCAGTGGTAGTAACTTCATCAAGGGCTTCACCATTTCCCTTCTCAAAACTGAGTCGAGTTTCTTCTTCGACAGTGGCTTTGTCAGGTGACACGTCTTCAGCAGCGTCATTTGTTCCATTGTTCACTTTATTCCAACTGAAATGTCCTGGACCGTGATAACGCCAAAGCTTGTTGGAATGCACCAC
>NW_013860994.1:0-339 GCF_000517525.1 Limulus polyphemus
CTTGGAAAGTCATGTCTGAGAGACGATCCACTATGTCATATGGGCCTTCCCATGGAGAAGAAAATTTAGGAGACTTCCCTTTGGTCTTCCTGGGATTATACAACCACACCTTGTCTCCTGGTACAAAGCTGACTTCAGTAGATTTCTTATCATAACAAAGCTTCATCGAATCAGCCCCAGACAATGGCAAGCCCCTTCCAGACTCTGTGGCTAAACCCTAATGCAAACATCTTCAGTCCTGTTAGAAGTCACATCCCAGATATGAATGTCAGCAATAGGGGTGATCTAGTATATCCCATATGACATAGTGGATCGACTCTCAGACGTGACTTTCGGGAT
>NW_013860995.1:0-337 GCF_000517525.1 Limulus polyphemus
GTGAAAGTGTTATCGGAAAAGATGGATGATATTTACCTATCAAGTTGCGTTCAAACTTGTAAAATGTCTGCTGATTCGATGAAGGTAGCTTATGATAAGGGATCTACTGAAGTCAGCTTTGTACCAGGAGACAAGGTGTGGTTTTATAATCCCAGGAAAACCAAAGGGAAGTCTCCTAAGTTATCTTTTCCATGGAAAGGCCCATATGACATAGTGGATCGTCTCTCAGACGTGACTTTCTGGATAAAGTGTGGTCGGCGAGGTAAGCCAAAGTGGTGCAGCCAACAGGTTTTGGCGTTTTCACGGTCCAGGACATTTCAGTTGGGACTAAGTGAAC
>NW_013860996.1:0-340 GCF_000517525.1 Limulus polyphemus
GGCTGAAGAAGTTGATGATGATGAAGTGGAACCAAATATAGATATCAAAGCAGAACAGGAGAAAAACCTAGATTTGAGGCCAATGATTGATTTTCTAAAAGCAAGTGTTGTGCGCCCTGCTTGGGAGAAGGTGTCTAGTCTAAGTCCCGTAACAAAGCACTATTGGGCACAATGGGACCAGTTGAAGCTTGAAAATGGTATTCTTGTCCGGAGATGGGAACTACCGATGGGAAAGTGACGACTTGGCAAACAGTTATACCGAGGAAAGTTACGGGAAGTTGTGCTGCGTCGATCCCATGATAATTTAACAGGAGGACATCTCGGAATTAGGAAGACATTG
>NW_013860997.1:0-339 GCF_000517525.1 Limulus polyphemus
ATTGTTATGTTATCATGTAATACGAGTTTTATAAGACTGACTTGTAATTTGATGGCTATGTTATCAAGTAGTACTAGTCTAATGAGGCTGACTTGTAATTTGATTGTTCTGTTATCATGTAATACGAGTCTTATAAGACTGACTTGTAATTTGATTGTTATGTTATCATGTAATACTAGCCTAATAAGGCTGAATTGTGGTTCTGACTATTAGTTTACTATGCAGTTGTATTATTTTAAAGCTGGTTTGTGATTTTATCGTTACTTTTACTTCGAGGTTATAAATAGATAGTTGACTTGGGGTTTGATTGGCTTACCATGCGGTTGTAGTGTAATAGTA
>NW_013860998.1:0-336 GCF_000517525.1 Limulus polyphemus
GAATATTGTGTTGAACATTCCTTACTGCAGTGATGTGTTTGATGTTACACTTGGAATATTGTGTTGAACACTCCTTACTGCAATATGTTTGATATTACACTTGGAATATTGTGTTGAATACTCCTTACTGCAATACGTTTGATGTTACACTTGGAATATTGTGTTGAACACTCCTTACTGCAGTGATGTGTTTGATGTTACACTTGGAATATTGGGCTGAACATTCCTTACTGCAATACGTTTGATGTTACACTTGGAATCTTGTGTTGAATACTCCTTACTGCAATACATTTGATGTTACACTTGGAATATTGTGCTGAACACTCCTTACTGCAG
>NW_013860999.1:0-339 GCF_000517525.1 Limulus polyphemus
CTATGGTATTAATATAGTAGTTTGTGATTTTTTAGTTATTCAAATGTATACGTAAAACCTAAAAATAAATATTTTGTTTCATATCCTCCACTAGCACATTTTTTAAAGGCTTAGCAACCTATATCAAACAGCAACCGTGTACAAAGGTCATAACTGGAAGAGATTATTGTTTGCTTTACTTCTTTAGTTACTGTTCTATGTTCGCTTACTAATTTAAAAGTTATAGCACGAAAACTATAACAAGCACAAAATGGTTACGAGGTCAGTCCGAGGGACCAAACCATGCTGAAAGAGTTAATTTCCTTATTTTAACAGATTTTATTTATACGAATATTATTA
>NW_013861000.1:0-332 GCF_000517525.1 Limulus polyphemus
TAGTGAATACATAAAACTTATTATTCGTTCTTTATTGTAGTGAATAACATAAAACTTATTATTCGTTCTTTATTGTAGTGAATACATAAAACTTATTATTCGTTCTTTATTGTAGTGAATACATAAAACTTATTATTCGTTCTTTATTGTAGTGAATACATAAAACTTATTATTCGTTCTTTATTGTAGTGAATACATACTCTCACAAGGCTTGACCAGTCAATAGGATCAAAGGCCTTAGTGGGATCATGAAAACCATGAAGGTCCTGGTATTGTTCCCGATAGTTTTCTTGCATCTGACAGGCAACAAAGATCATATCAGTTGTCCTACC
>NW_013861001.1:0-338 GCF_000517525.1 Limulus polyphemus
TTTTTCTGTCCCACTCTCTGACACCAATTTGTTAAGTCTCCGTTTGTTAATTAATTTTCTGTAAATTTGTTCCGACGAAACTTTAGCGACACAAGTCCTTTCTTAAATAAAACTGGTTTATTCTTTCCGAATACAACTTTACGATACACTTAATTTCAACAGTCGCTCTGTAACAAATGCTATAATTTTCAACGAACTTCTCACGTGCTTAACAATATTCTCTATGACTGCAGTTCAATAGCTCATTACCTCTGTTGTCCTGTCACGTTGTGATCATCTTATATATACAAGATTAACACATATCTAGTAAATGCTAGGGCATTCCTGAAGGAACAGGA
>NW_013861002.1:0-493 GCF_000517525.1 Limulus polyphemus
ATGATATTAGCCACTCACTGACTAACCTCTCAGTGGCGGTTTAGTAATGTTCTGGTACTAACACTCATTGACGGTTCAGTAAAGACCTGATACTAACCTCTCAGTGACGGTTCACTAATGTCCTGATATTAACCATTCATTGACAGTTCACTAATGTCCTGATACGTACCACTCACTGACGGTTCACTACCGTCCTGATATTAACCATTCATTGACAGTTCACTAATGTCCTGATACGAACCACTCACTGGCGGTTCACTAATGTCCTGATATTAACCACTCACTGACGGTTCAATAATGTCATGATATTAACCACTCACTGACGGTTCAATAATGTCCTGATATTAACCACTCACTGGCAGTTTAGTAATGTCCTAATACTAACCACTCACTGACGGTTCACTAATGTCCTGATACTAACCGTTCACTGATGTCCTGATACTAAGCATTCACTGACGGTTCACTAATGTCCTGATACTAACCATTCACTGAC
>NW_013861003.1:0-339 GCF_000517525.1 Limulus polyphemus
TCATCTAACATATGTGTAGTGACTGAGCAACAATACTGATCATCTAACATATGTGTAGTGACCGAACAACAATAAAGATCAATTAGTATATGTGTAGTGATTGGACAACAATAAAGATCATCTAACATATGTGTAGTGACTGAGCAACAATACTGATCATCTAACATATGTGTAGTGACCGAACAACAATAAAGATCAATTAGTATATGTGTAGTGATTGGACAACAATACTAATCATCTAACATATGTGTAGTGACTGAGCAACAATACTGATCATCTAACATATGTGTAGTGACTGAACAACAATAAAGATCAATTAGTATATGTGTAGTGATTGGA
>NW_013861004.1:0-339 GCF_000517525.1 Limulus polyphemus
GGGTATCGAAACCCGGATTCTAGCGTTGTAACTCCGTAGACATATTGCTGTACCACTGAGGGGCAAAATTGGGGTGTACACGAAGACTATATTTTTGTGGTGTTAAAAGGCTAAGTTGTGTTATGCTGAACTAGAGAGTACAGAAAAAAATATTTTTCTTGTGTTCATAGCTTACCTTATCTTATGCTGAACCAGCGGTTAAAGTATGTATGTCTAATGTTGTGTTGATAGTTACAAGTATTCAAAATTTTATCTTCTTAGTGTCTTGTCTACAGGTGTATTTACTGGTGTATTAATCTTTATAAGTAACTAAGCTCTTCTTACTCTCATGACTACGAC
>NW_013861005.1:0-332 GCF_000517525.1 Limulus polyphemus
TTTAACGATACTGTGTACTGTCAATAAGAAGACACTAGATTTAACGATACTGTGTACTGTCAATAAGAAGACACAAGATTTAACGATACTGTGTACTGTCAATAAGAAGACACAAGATTTAACGATACTGTGTACTGTCAATAAGAAGACACAAGACTTAACGATACTGTGTACTGTACAATAAGAAGACACAAGATTTAACGATACTGTGTACTGTCAATAAGAAGACACAAGATTTAACGATACTGTGTACTGTCAATAAGGAGACACAAGATTTAACAATACTGTGTACTGTCCATAAGAAGACACAAGATTTAACAAAACTGTGTTCT
>NW_013861006.1:0-337 GCF_000517525.1 Limulus polyphemus
TGTACTGCAGTGAAGCTTTTTGTTACTGATTGTTTTTCGATTTTTTGTTTACCAGAGGGTCCTAAATTGATGATTCTTCACCAAATTTGGTATGTAGGTACACTTTAACGTTGCGTAGTAATATGCAGAGTTTTACCTTCTACTGTTTGTTTTAAAGGAGATATGGAAGGTTTTGCGTTTTGTACCAGTACGTCGTTCCATTTGGACGGATCATCTCCAAATTTTGTATGAACGTTCGTTGCATACTTGCGTATTTACATGCAAAATTCTAGCCTTCTATTATCATTTTTGCGACTTTTGTGGTCGTTTTATGTTAGACTTTTATTGGTTTTCTGAA
>NW_013861007.1:0-338 GCF_000517525.1 Limulus polyphemus
AAAACGACCCATATCAATGCCAACAAAATCTAGTTGAAGGAAGACTAAAAGACCTTTATAACAGTCGACAAAATATAGTTTAAGAAGGATTAAAAATACCATTATGAAAGTCATTAAAATATAGTTTAAGAAAGACTAAAAATACCGCTATCAAAGTCGAAAATATCTAGTATAAGACGGCCTAAAAAGACTGTTATGAAAGTCGATAAAATCGAGTGGACGATAACTAAAAACATGTTTTCAAAATCTACAAAATCTAGCGGAAAACGGACTAAAAGGACCATTATCAATGTCAACAAAATCTGGAGGAAGGAAGACTAAAAGACCGTTATAAGAGT
>NW_013861008.1:0-536 GCF_000517525.1 Limulus polyphemus
ACAAGATTTAACGATACTGTGTACTGTCAATAAGAAGACTCAAGATTTACCGATAGTGTGTACTGTCAATAAGAAGACACTAGATTTAACAATACTGTGTACTCTCAATAAGAAGACACAAGATATAACGATAGTGTGTACTGTCAATAAGAAGACACAAGATTTAACGATACTCTATACTGTCAAAAAGAAGACACAAGATTTAACGATACTGTGTACTTTCGATAAGAAGACACAAGATTTAACGATACTGTGTACTGTCAATAAGAAGACACAAGATTTAACGATACTGTGTACTGTCAATAAGAAGACACAAGATTTAACGATACTGTGTACTGTCATAAGAAGACACAAGATTTACGATACTGTGTTCTTCTTATTGACAGTACAAGATATGATAGTACACAGTATTCTTCTAACAAGCCACACAGTATTGTTAATTCTTGTGGCTTGTTAGTGATAGTACACAGTATTCTTATATCTTGTGTCTTCTTATTGACAGTACAGAGTATTGTTAAATTACTATCACTAACAAG
>NW_013861009.1:0-338 GCF_000517525.1 Limulus polyphemus
GGGAAGTCTCCTAAGTTGTCTTCCCCATGGGAAGGCCCATATGACATAGTGGATCGTTTCTCAGACGTGACTTTCCGGGTAAAATGTGGTCGGCGAGGTAAACCAAAAGTGGTGCATGCCAACAGGCTTTGGCGTTATCACGGTCCAGGACATTTCACTTGGGACGAAGTAGAAAACAGAACAAATGACGCTACTGAAGACGTGCCACCTGAAGAAGCCACCGTCGAAGAAGAAACTACTCAGTTTTGAGAAGGGAAACGGTGAAGCTCTTGGTGAAGTTACTACCACTGATGTGACTGTTACCGATGATTGGACATTTACTGAAGAAGCAGAAGCCA
>NW_013861010.1:0-338 GCF_000517525.1 Limulus polyphemus
GTTTCTTCTTCGACAGTGTCTTTTCAGGTCTTCAGCAGCGTCATTTGTTTTATTGTTCACTTCATTCCAACTGAAATGTCCTGAACCATGATAATGACAAAGCCTGTTGGCATGCACCACCTTTGGCTTACCACTAATAGCCTGATTTGGTATTGCATATGCCTCAGGCCACTTGGTGAAATAATCCATCACCACACACATGCACCTGTTTCCAGCAAGAGTTTGGATCAAAGGACCAGCAATATCAAGAGCTACTCTTTCCATTGGTGCACCAACTTGATATAACATCATTCAAAGTTTTTGCAAATACAATGACATCATCCAGGTACACTAGGACT
>NW_013861011.1:0-530 GCF_000517525.1 Limulus polyphemus
ATTACTATCCTATTATCATCCTATTACTATCCTATCATCATCCTATTACTACCCTATTACTATCCTATTATCATCCTATTACTATCCTATTATCATCCTATTATTATCCTATTACTATCCTATTATCATCCTATTACTACCCTATTATTATCCTATTACTACCCTATTATTATCCTGTTACTACCCTATTATTATCCTATTACTACCCTATTATTATCCTATTACTATCCTATTATCATCCTATTACTACCCTATTATTATCCTATTACTACCTATTATTATCCTATTACTATCCTATTATCATCCTATTACTACCCTATTATTATCCTACTACTATCCTATTATCATCCTATTACTACCCTATTACTATCCTATTATCATCCTATTACTACCCTATTACTATCCTATTATCACCCTATTATCATCCTATTACTACCCTATTATCATCCTATTACTACCCTATTATTACCCGTGAAAATTCATACATTTTGCACATCTTGTTTTTAACGAGTATTTTGTTCTTTTTTCGG
>NW_013861012.1:0-339 GCF_000517525.1 Limulus polyphemus
CATAATATCAGCTCAAAAATACAAGTCAGGCTCGTTAATCTTTCAATTAACAAATTATGGCACTACATGAAAATTACAACTGCACCTTCCTTGTTTTCACTGATGCAAATTGGTCTATGATGTGCTCAAAGTCAGTTTTTTCAGTTTCTTCTCTTTCTACACTCAGCAGAACAAGATCACAGAGTCTGCCTTTACCCATGGAGGCTCTTAAATACGAAAGTATTAGTTTAACTTGCTGAATGATCTATCACAGCTGGCGATGGAAACTGCCATGGTTAGCATTATCTGAATAGCAATGCGAAGATTGGGGAAGATGCTCTCATCTCCATACTGAACAAT
>NW_013861013.1:0-339 GCF_000517525.1 Limulus polyphemus
AAATGGTTACGATAACACATCGATGGGCTACAGTAGTTTAAATGGTTACGATAACACATTGCTGTGCTACAGTAGTTTAAATGGTTTCGATAACACACTACTGTGCTACAGTAGTTTAAATGGTTACGATAACACGCTGCTGTGCTACAGTAGTTTAAATGGTTACGATAACACGCTGCTGTGCTACAGTAGTTTAAATAGTTACGATAACACACTGCTGTGCTACAGTAGTTTAAATGGTTACGATAACACACTACTGTGCTAAAGTAGTTTAAATGGTTACGATAACACACTGCTGTGCTACAATAGTTTAAATGGTCACGATAACACACTACTGTG
>NW_013861014.1:0-339 GCF_000517525.1 Limulus polyphemus
GACTACGATGATATAAACTATCATACACATACTAGGGGCGTGTATCTAGCTATGCCTAATGTTACGCGAACGTGGACATTTTAACACTACGATAACCTAAGCTATCATGCACACACATACGGGGCAACAAACTAGTTGGATGAAAGTTTGTGCTATTATAGAAGCTATAAGACTACGATGATATAAACTATCATACACATACTAGGGGCATGTAGCTAGCTATGCGTAATGTTACGCGAACGTGGACATTAACACTACGATAACCTAAGCTATCATGCACACACATAAGGGGCAACAAACTAGCTGGATGAAAGTTTGTGCTATTATAAAAGCTATAAG
>NW_013861015.1:0-561 GCF_000517525.1 Limulus polyphemus
GGGTTTCTGGAAGTAACTTACAAAGATGTGCTAACTTATCGTGACTAAATGAGGGTTTCTGGGAGTAACTTACAATGATGTGATAACTTATCGTGACCAAACGTGCATATTTCTATACCTTCCATTGTTCTATCCTGTCTATTTTTGTCTACTCTTCTGTCTGTTTCCGAGTCTCATAGTGAGTTTTGTCGGCCTAATGTTTGGCTAGTTTGTCTTTCCCGACGCTCGTGGTTCAATATGTCAGCTACTTTTACTCTGATCATCGCAATTAGTACATCCAACAGCTTGTCTTCATGTTTTTTGTTTCTCTATCATTTGGCCAGGAAGTTTCTCTTTTGACAGACTAATTGATCTTATTTACGGTCATTTATTCTGTCTTTCAATTATATCCTGAATTATTTCTTCTGTTCGTCTTTCCACTGTTGCATACAACATTGTGGTTCATAGGTTAAGTATATCTATATATGTTCTATATAATATATATATGTTTAAATAACACTCACCACATTCGGTGCATTTGTTTCGTGCAAAATATAACTACACGGTTTTTTATTCGTGGAC
>NW_013861016.1:0-478 GCF_000517525.1 Limulus polyphemus
TACACGAATAAAGTTGGGAATAATGAAGTAGGTGAAGTTATAAGGCATGTGCTATTACGCGAATAAAGCTGGGAATACTGAAGTAGGTGAAGTTATAAGGCACGTGTTATTACATGAATAAAGCTGGGAATAATGAAGTAGGTGAAGTTATAAGGCACGTGTTATTACACGAATAAGGTTGGGAATAATGAAGTAGGTGAAGTTATAAGGCACATGTTATTACATGAATAAAGCTGGGAATAATGAAATAGGTGAAATTATAAGGCACGTGTTATTACATGAATAAAGCTGGGAATAATGAAGTAGGTGAAGTTATAAGGCACGTGTTATTACATGAATAAAATCTGGGAATAATGAAGTAGGTGAAATTATAAGGCACGTGTTATTACACGAATAAAGCTGGGAATACTGAAGTAGGTGAAGTTATAAGGCATGTATTATAACGCGAATAAAGCTGGGAATACTGAAGTAGGTGAAG
>NW_013861017.1:0-338 GCF_000517525.1 Limulus polyphemus
GTTGATCTTTGTCACGTCAAAGTCTGATGTCGTTTGTTGACCTTTGTCACGTCAAAGTCTGATGTCGTTTGTTCACGTTTGTCACGTGAAAGTCTGATGTAATTTGTGAATGTTTGTCAAGTCAAAGTCTGATGTAATTTGTGAATGTTTGTCAAGTCAAAGTTTGATGTAATTTGTGAATGTTTGTCACGTCAAAGTCTGATATCGTTTATTGATGTTTCTCACGTCAGTCCATCGTTTATTGATGTTTCTCACGTCAAAGTCTGATGTCATTTGTGAATGTTTGTCAAGTCAAAGTCTGATGTCATTTGTGAATGTTTGTCACGTCAAAGTCTGAT
>NW_013861018.1:0-356 GCF_000517525.1 Limulus polyphemus
GTTGGATATAAGTTCGGTAACTATAGTTACACCTAGGTATTTATGGATTAGTTGTACAAAGTAAGGCTAAAGATGAGTATGGTGGTTATAAATTCTGTAACTAGAGTTACACCTACGTGTTCATGGTGTATTTGTACCAAGAAAGGCTAAAGATGAGTATGGTGGTTATAAATTCGGAATCTAGAAATACACCTAGGTGTTCATGGAGTAGTTGTACCAAGTAAGGCTAAAGATGAGTGTGATGGTTATAAATTCGGTAACTATAGTTACATTTAGGTTTTTATGGAGTAGTTGTACCAAGTAAGGCTAAAAATGAATATGGTGGTTATATATTCGGTGAACAATAGTTACACCTA
>NW_013861019.1:0-332 GCF_000517525.1 Limulus polyphemus
TTGAGTTAAATTGAACTTCAAGTTGATAAAAGTCTGCAACCCAAGTTCATGGAAAATAGCTTGATACCTGTAATTCTGTAATTAGACACAAGTTGTGTTTAAACATGAATAAGTATTATTTATCATTACATAGGTTTTCAATCATACAAGGAAGTGTTTAATCCCAATTTGTGTTACAGAATCGAGTTAAATTGAACTTCAAGTTGATAAAGTCTGCAACCGAGTTCATGGAAAATAGCTTGATACCTGTAATTCTGTAATTAGACACAAGTTGTGTTTAAACATAGTAATAAGTATTATTTATCATTACATAGGTTTTCAATCATACAAGG
>NW_013861020.1:0-353 GCF_000517525.1 Limulus polyphemus
AAGACACAAGACTTAACGATACTGTGTACTGTCAATAAGAAGACACAAGATTTAACGATATTGTGTACTGTCAATAAGAAGACACAAGATTTAACGATACAGTGAAATGTCAATTAGAAGACACAAGATTTAACGATACTGTGTACTGTCAATAAGAAGACACAAGATTTAACGATACTGTGTACTGTCAATAAGAAGACATAAGATTTAACGATACTGTGTACTGTCAATAAGAAGACACAAGATTTAACGATACTGTGTACTTTCAATAAGAAGATACAAGATTTAACAAAACTGTGTACTGTCAATAAGAAGACACAAGATTTAACAATACTGTGTAAATGTCAAAAAAG
>NW_013861021.1:0-338 GCF_000517525.1 Limulus polyphemus
GTTTACTTTGCTATTTGAGCTGCCACTATTGCAAGTTTTCTTGCCACTGCTGTTGTCTCTCTTCTTGTTTCTTTTCTTTTTCCTCCAACAACTGCTGTAATCTCTCTTCTTGTTTATTTTGCTGTTCGAGCTGCCACTTTTGCAGGTTTTCTTGCCACTGCTGTTGTCTTGCTTCTTGTTTATTTTCTTTCTCCGCCAACCACTGCTGTAGTGTCTTTTTTTTTTGTTTATCTTCTCCTTCTTCTTGTTTCTTTTGCTGTTTTTGTATTGCTGCCATCAAATCTGCTAAGCTGTAGTTTGATTTGCCACTTCTCGTTTCCATCTTTTCTTTTTTCTTC
>NW_013861022.1:0-340 GCF_000517525.1 Limulus polyphemus
CAGCCGTGTTGCCATTCTCAGTTAATTGTTCTAACAGTCGTATCAATTCATCTAGTTTTACATGTACAACTTTTACTGCCTTTTCTCGTGTTTCTGATTCATGCTTGACAGAGATCTTTAGCTCCTGCTGCAGTTCGTCCCATTGAGTTGTTGAATGAGCAAAGAAATGATAAATGGCTTCAATTATACCAAAAAAAAGGTAATAACTGTTGTTTCCTGACTTGCAGCATGAAGACATGCTAAGTTCAAACTATGGTTGTCACAGTTTATAAACACTGCTTTTGGAATTTTTCAGAATTCTTTGTTGAACGTCTGATAGATGACCTGACATGACAGCAGC
>NW_013861023.1:0-461 GCF_000517525.1 Limulus polyphemus
GTTGTAAGTCTTTAATGTGTTGTTGTATCTAACCTGATACTAGCGGGAGTTGTTGTAAGTATTTTATGTAGTTTTGTATCTAACCTGGTAATTGCAAGAGTTGTTTTTAAGTCTTCAATGTGTTGTTGTATCTATCCTGGTACTGGCACGGGTTGTTGAAAGTCTTTAATGTAATGTTGTATCTAACCTGGTACTGGCAGGAGTTCTTGTAAGTATTTAAGGTGCTTTTGTATCTAACTTGGTACTGGCACGGGTTGTTGTAAGTCTTTAATTTGTTGTTGTATCTAACCTAGTACTTGCAAGAGTTGTTGAAAGTCTCTAATGTGTTGCTGTTTCTAAACTTGGAACGGGCAGGGGTTGTTGTAAGTCTTTAATGTGATAATAAATCTAACCTGGAACCGGCAGGAGTTGTTGTAAGTATTTAATGTGTTTTTGTATCTGACTGGTACTGGCACGGGGTG
>NW_013861024.1:0-462 GCF_000517525.1 Limulus polyphemus
ACAGTACACATATTGTTAAATCTTGTGTCTTCTTTTTGACAGTACACAGTATTGATAAATCTTGTATCTTCTTATTGACAGGACACAGTATTGTTAAATCTTGTGTCTTCTTATTGACAGTACACAGTATTGATAAATCCTGTATCTTCTTATTGACAGGACACAGTATTGTTAAATCTTGTGTCTTCTTATTGACAGTACACAGTGTTGATAAATCCTGTATCTTCATATTGACAGGACACAGTATTTTTAATTCTTGTGTCTTTTTATTGACAGTACACAGTATCGTTAAATCTTTTGGCTTGTTATTGACAGTACACAGTATTGATAAATCCGGTCTTCTTATTGACAGGACTCAGTATTGTTAAATCTTGTGTCTTTTTACTGACAGTACACAGTATCGTTAAATCTTGTGGATTGTTATTGATAGTACACAGTATCATTAAATGTTATGACTTGTTA
>NW_013861025.1:0-343 GCF_000517525.1 Limulus polyphemus
TCAGTGAGGAAAGATTGGAAATAGCACTGCTATTACAATAATACCTGAGGAAAGAATAACAATAGCACTGATATTACAATAAGAACTGAGGAAAGAATGACAATATTACTGATATTACAATAATAAGTGAGAAAAGAACAACAATAGCACGGATATTACAATAATAACTGAGGAAAGAATGACAATAGCACTGATATTACATTAAGAACTGAGGAAAGAATAACAATAGCACTGATATCACAATAACAAGTGAGAAAGGAATTAAAATGGCACTGATATTACAATAAAAACTGAGGAAAGAACGAAAATAGCACTGTTATTAGAATAAGAACTGAAGATAGAA
>NW_013861026.1:0-339 GCF_000517525.1 Limulus polyphemus
AATTGGAACACTACCATCACTTAAGACAAGACTGATGAGGTTAATTGGAACACTACCATCACCTAAGACAAGACTGATGAGGTTAATTGGAACACTACCATCACTTAAGACAAGACTGATGAGGTAATTGTAACCCTACCATCAATTAAGACAAGACTGATGAGGTTAATTGGAACACTACCATCACCTAAGACAAGATTGATGAGGTTAATTGGAACACTACCATCACCTAAGACAAGACTGATGAGGTTAATTGGAACATTACCATCACCTAAGACAAGATTGATGAGGTGAAATAGAACACTATTATCACCTAAGACAAGATTGATGAGGTTAATT
>NW_013861027.1:0-339 GCF_000517525.1 Limulus polyphemus
AACGAGATGTAAAACTAAATAAAACACTCTTTCCAACTTATCCAGGAGTGTTACGTTAACCTTTTTAAGGAAAGTTATTAGTATAACGAGATGTAAAACTAAATAAAACACTCTTTCCAACTTATCCAGAAGTGTTACGTCAACCTTTTTAAGGAAAGTTATTAGTATAACGAGATGTAAAACTAAATAAAACACTCTTTCCAACTTATCCAGAAGTGTTACGTCAACCTTTTTAAGGAAAGTTGTTAGTATAACGAGATGTAAAACTAAATAAAACACTCTTTCCAACTTATCCAGAAGTGTTACGTCAACCTTTTTAAGGAAAGTTATTAGTATAAC
>NW_013861028.1:0-339 GCF_000517525.1 Limulus polyphemus
CCCTCTTCTTAGGCAGAAGGATGTAGATGTAGGTAATCTCTGCCTCCTCTTCCTAGAGGCAGAAGGATGTAGATATAGGTCATCTTTGCCTCCTCTTCCTAGGCAGAAGGATGTAGATGTAGGTCATCTCTGCCTCCTCTTCCTAGAGGCAGAAGGATGTATATGTAGGTCATTCCTGCCTCCTCTTCCTAGAGGCAGAAGGATGTATATGTAGATCATCTCTACCTCCTCTTTATAGGCAGAAGGATGTAGATGTAGGTCATCTCTGCCTCCTCTTCCTAGAGGCAGAAGGATGTAGATGTAGGTCATCCCTGCCTCCTCTTCCTAGGCAGAAGGATG
>NW_013861029.1:0-339 GCF_000517525.1 Limulus polyphemus
TTATTACAGGTGGTCTGTATATTAGTTATACAACAACAGATAGTGTTTTGGAGTATATCGGTATATATATGTATGTTATTACAAGTGGTCTGTATATTAGCTATACAACAACAGATAGTGTTTTGGAGTATATCGGTATATATATATGTATGTTATTACAGGTGGTCTGTATATTAGTTATACAACAACAGATAGTGTTTTGGAGTATATCGGTATATATATGTGTGTTATTACAGGTGGTTTGTGTATTAGCTATACAACAACAGATAGTGTTTTGGAGTATATCAGTATATATATATGTATGTGAATACAGGTGGTTTGTATATTAGTTATACAACA
>NW_013861030.1:0-338 GCF_000517525.1 Limulus polyphemus
TACATTCTATTTACACTTAAGAATGATGGTGTAATCAAAGTTTTCAGTGTTCCAGCTAACGGTACATTCATTTACACTTAAGAATGATGATGTAATCAAAGTTTTCAGTGTTCCAGCTAACGGTACATTCATTTACACTTAAGAATGATGGTGTAATCAAAGTTTTCAGTGTTCCAGCTAACGGTACATTCTCATTCTTTAATTACACGTCAAAGAGCAAACGTACTCTTAGACAGTATGAAACGTCACCAATCATGCTGGCTTCACTGACATGCACAGGAATAATGTTTCATTCGGAGTTAATAGGTGGCGCTATATTTGGCCACACGCTGCTTTTC
>NW_013861031.1:0-538 GCF_000517525.1 Limulus polyphemus
ATTTTGTGTTCTTATTGATAGTGCACAGTATTGTTAAATCTTGTGTCTTCTTATTGACAGTACACAGTATCGTTAAATCTTGTGTCTTCTTATTGACAGGACACATTATTGTTAAATCTTGTGTTTTCTTACTGACAGTACACATTATCGTTGAATATTGTGTCTTATTATTGACAGTACACAGAATCGTTAAATCTAGTGTCTTCTTATTGACAGGACACATTATTGTTAAATCTTGTGTTTTCTTACTGACAGTACACCTTATCGTTGAATATTGTGTCTTCTTATTGACAGTACACAGTATCGTTAAATCTTGTGTCTTCTTATTGACAGTACACAGGACAGTACACAGAATCGTTAAATCTTGTGTCTTCTTATTGACAGTTCACAGTATCGGTTAAATCTTGTGTTTTCTTACTGACAGTACACATTATCGTTGAATATTGTGTCTTATTATTGACAGTACACAGAATCGTTAAATCTAGTGTCTTCTTATTGACAGTACACAGTATCGTTAAATACTTGTGTCTTCTGATTG
>NW_013861032.1:0-809 GCF_000517525.1 Limulus polyphemus
CTCAAAATATAGACATTATACCATAAATGAAAAATATTATGTTACGTGAAAAGCTAAAAAATAAATTGTACTTTCACTAACAAAGAGTAAAAACAATACGAAAGGTGGAGTTTATTTTATAAGAAGACGTCGTGACCTTTTAGATGTTGTGATTTTGTATGAATAATCTTATTTTAAAGCTATTCTTTGTTTACAATATAACTGAAAACAAAAAACTTATTTTTTTAGCTTTTCACGTAACATAATATTTTTCGTTTATGGTATAATGTCTATATTTTGAGTTTACCGAAGAAATAAGCACTATCCGATATTTTTCTATTGATTTTGCTTCAAAAAAGCTCTTTTTTTCCACTTTCCAAAAAATTCATTTTTTCACCAAAAACCCAAGGCTATAGCCCATGTTTTTAGCCAAATTTTGAAAAAAATAGTTTTCCTCATATTTCAATTCAAAGATGCCCTTGATGTAAGACTGTGAAAATTGATATCCTTTCATCAAAATTCCCAATAGTTATTTTATAATCTGTAATCAAAATTTCGGCTCGTTTCGATTTTACCATTGTACTTTCACTAACAAAGAGTAAAAACATTACGAAAGGTGGAGTTTATTTTATAAGAAGACGTCGTGATCTTTTATAGGTTGGGATTTTGTTTGAATGATCTTGATTTAAAGCTATTCTTTGTTTACAATATAACTGAAAACAAAAAACAGTAAAATCGAAACTAGCCGAAATTTTGATTACAGATTATAAAATAACTACTTGATATTTTGATGAAAGGATATCAATTTTGAAAGTCTAACATCAAGGGCA
>NW_013861033.1:0-339 GCF_000517525.1 Limulus polyphemus
AACAATCGAGCTAAAACAAACGCTATATCAACGAACGTCAATAATACTTCTGACTGCAGTTCAATTACTCACTATCTACACACACACATTACATTATTCTCCTGTCCCGTTGTCACCCTCTTTTATATACCAGATTACCCTATATCTAGTAAATACTAGAGCATTCGCCAAGGTACAGGATAGTTCTAGAAACATGGTGTCACACTAGTCATGTGACTCGCTAACGCAACAATATATTAGTAAAATATATATATATAGTAATTACTCACTGAAAAAACTTAATCATAGGTTCATCTCAAGGAACATATATTAGTAAAATATATATATATATATATATAT
>NW_013861034.1:0-339 GCF_000517525.1 Limulus polyphemus
CGTTCTTCTTGTTTCTCTTCTTTTTCCTCCAACAACTGCTGTAATCTCTCCTCTTGTTTCTTTTCTTTTTCCTCCAACAACTGCTGTAATCTATCTTCTTGTTTTTTCTCGTTCTTCTTGTTTCGTTTCTTTTTCTTCCAACAGCTGCTGTAATCTCACTTCTTGTTTCTTTTCTTTATCCTCCAACAACTGCTGTAATCTCTCTTCTTGTTTCTTTTCTTGTTTATTTTCTCGTTCTACTTGTTTTTTTTGCTGTTATTGTATTGCTTCCATCAAATCTGCTTAGCTGTAGTTAGATTTGCCGCTTATCGTATATATTTTTTCTTTTCCGTCCCACTC
>NW_013861035.1:0-339 GCF_000517525.1 Limulus polyphemus
ATAAATTCTGTAACTAGAGTTACACCTACGTGTTCGTGGAGTTGTTGTACCAAATAACGCTAAAGATGAGTATGGGTTTACACATTCGGTAACTATAGTTACACCTACGTGTTCGTGGAGTAGTTGTACCAAGTAAGGCTAAAGATGAGAATGGTGGTTATAAATTCTGTAAATAGAGTAACACCTAGGTGTTCCTCGAGTAGTTGTACCAAGTAAGGCTAAAGATGATTATGGTGGTTATAAATTCTATAACTAGAGTTACACCTAGGTGTTCATGGATTAGTTGTACCAAGTAAGGCTAAAGATGATTATGGTGGTTATAAATTCTATAACTAGAGT
>NW_013861036.1:0-339 GCF_000517525.1 Limulus polyphemus
AAGTGTCTCCTTCTCCAGGTCTGACATAAGCTAAGTAGTATTTCGCCAATTTCGGGTAAAAGCCTTGATCTTTCGTGTGTGATAATGTTGGCAACGGCGCTAAAAGCTCGTTCGCTGTGTACCCTGGTCGGAGGTGCGAAGAGATAATGCCTTGCTATCCTGGCCATTGTGGGAAATCTAACTTCATTTGACTTCCAAAAGTGAGGCCAGTGAAAGTAAGCGCAGAAACAGTAACGTTGACACGTTTTAGAATCATTATTCCTATGGCTAAATCAATGAAAGGCATTTAGTATTAGGACAAGTTTATCTAGTTTTACTAGTGTTTGGTGATCGCTCTAG
>NW_013861037.1:0-339 GCF_000517525.1 Limulus polyphemus
AACAAATATTTAAATGAAAAAAGTTGATGTGTGTTGGAATAATGTGTTAAATGATCGGAATTGTAGATATTGAAATTAGCTTATGCTATAGTGTTATTAAAGAAAAATGTTTGTTTTGATAAAGCCACATGCCTCAGTTCCAGTATTCTGCGACATGGTTTAGCTACATATCACATCTAACTGATGAAACAATACATTATACTGATTATCAGTGAGAAAGTTATAATAGTATATTTCATTAACCATACTCATCACTGAGTATATTTTTAGTTCTGGTCTTTGTAGATGGCTTGGTTTGATCGGAAGTTAATATTAAACATGTGGCGTATCAACAATCAA
>NW_013861038.1:0-339 GCF_000517525.1 Limulus polyphemus
AATCACTTGGCTTTATATAGGGTATGAACAAGGAAAGGATGGAGTAATTAAAGGAACCAATCACTTGGCTTTATATAGGGTATAAACAAGGACTTGGAGTAATTAAAGGAACCAATCATTTGTCTTTATATAGGATATGAACAAGGACTTGGAGTAATTAAAGGAACCAATCACTTGGCTTTATATAAGGTATAAACAAGGAAGGGATGGAGTAATTAAAGGAACCAATCACTTGGCTTTATATAGGGTATGAACAAGGACTTGGAGTAGTTAGAGGAACCAATCACTTGGCTTTATATAAGGTATAAACAAGGAAAGGATGGAGTAATTAAAGGAACT
>NW_013861039.1:0-515 GCF_000517525.1 Limulus polyphemus
TAGTATTCTAGCTAGTATCCATGTTTATCTATGAGTTAACCTGTATGGCTTGTATTTAAGTGATATCCATATTTATCTATGAGTTAACCTGTATGGCTTGTATTTCAGTAGTATCCATGTTTATCTATGAGTTAACCTGTATGGCTTGTATTTAAGTGATATCCATGTTTATCTATGAGTTAACCTGTATGGCTTGTATTTAAGTGATATCCATGTTTATCTATGAGTTAACGGGTATGGCTAGTATTTAAGTGATATCCGTATTTATCTATGAGTTAACGTGTATGGCTTGTATTTAAGTGATATCCTTGTTTATCTATGAGTTAACCTGTATGGCTTGTATTTATCTATGAGTTAACCTGTATGGCTTGTATTTATCTATGAGTTAACCTGTATGGCTTGTATTTCAGTGATATCCATGTTTATCTATGAGTTAACCTGTATGGCTAGTATTTAAGTGATATCCATATTTATCTATGAGTTAACGTGTATGGTTGTATTTCAGTGATATCCAT
>NW_013861040.1:0-339 GCF_000517525.1 Limulus polyphemus
AAAATCAGGTTCCGTGACATGTGAATTGTTTTGTTATACAAACAATGCTGGTCCACGTATCTTTAGCTCAAAAACAGGTTCCTTGATATGTGAAATGTTTTGCTGTACAAACAATGCTCGCCCATGTATCTGTAGCTCACTGAAAATGTTCCTTGACATGTTTATTGTTTTGTTGTACAAACAATGCTGGTCGATGTATATTTAGCTCACTGAAAATGTTATTTGACATGTAAATTGTTTTGTTGTACAATCAATGCTATTCCACGTATCTTTAGCTCAAGAGCAGGTTCCTTGACATGTGAATTGTTTTCTTGTATAAACAATGATGGTTCACGTATC
>NW_013861041.1:0-340 GCF_000517525.1 Limulus polyphemus
AGCAAGTTGTATAGTCGGAACAAAAACAAATGTTATCAAGAACAGGTTGCATAGTAAAATAAAAATTCGACGTTATCAAGGAAAGGTTATATTGTCAAAACAGAAATAAATGTAATCAAGGGCAAGTTGTTTAGTCGGAACAAAAACAAATATTATCAAGAACAGGTTGCATAGTAAAATAAAAAATAAAGGTTGTCAAGGAAAGGTTATTTTGTCAAAACAGAAATAAATGTTATCAAGGCCAAGTTGTATAGTCGAAAAAAAAAACAAATATTATCAAGAATAGGTTGCATAGTAAAACAAAAACTAACGTTATCAAGGAAAGGTTGTATTGTCAAAC
>NW_013861042.1:0-559 GCF_000517525.1 Limulus polyphemus
TTTCGCCAGCTTTCGGCGTTTAACCCGTAACTTTTAAAACATATCTGGTTTTAAATCCAAAATGAACAACTTAAAATAAATTGAGTTGGAGAGGGGGCATCCGCAGTTTATATCATAACTAATTCAGGTTTCATATTTATCTTTTCTAATCATTAATAGTTTTGGCGATACTTACTCATCAACCAATATCTATTGCCACCACGCGCTGTTCTTTCTTCGCTTTAATATCTAAATTGTATTTTATAAGTTAATTTGTTTTTGTTTGTTTGGAATTAAGCACAAAGCTACACAATGGGCTATCTGTGCTCTGCCCACCACAAGTATCGAAACCCGGTTGTTAGCGTTGTAAGTTCGCGGACATACCGCTGTGCCACTGGGGGCAGTTCATTTGTAACTAAATTTGTTGTCATATAGTTGATTTTTCGATATTTGTATTTAGTATAGTTATAATATAAACAAACTTCCTCTTTTATATATATAGATTGACAGCTTTATTTACTTTGTTATAATTATTTTGTTATATCACAAAATACATTCATTAATATTTTATCATGCTGTC
>NW_013861043.1:0-373 GCF_000517525.1 Limulus polyphemus
TTCAAGACAACAGTATATTCAAGATTAACAGTAGATTTATGATAAGGGTATATTCAAGATTAACAGTATATTCAAGACAACAGTATATTCAAGATTAACAGTATATTCAAGACAACAGTATATTCAAGATTAACAGTATATTCAAGACAACAGTATATTCAAGATTAACAGTATATTCAAGACAACAGTATATTCAAGATTAACAGTATATTTATGATAAGGGTATGTTATTATTATAACTACAAGTATACCGAGTGTATTATAGTCATGGTATGTTATTATTATAACTACAAGTATACCGAGTGTATTATAGTCATGGTATGTTATTATTATAACTACAAGTATAACGAGTGTATTATAGTCATGGTATGTT
>NW_013861044.1:0-340 GCF_000517525.1 Limulus polyphemus
AAAGGAAAAATACCAGATAATGTTACCAAAAAAGTTAAAAGGATACATGATTTTGCTAATCAGAGACGTCAAATGCTACATGGTGGGGTGAAAGGTCAGCATTTGACATATAAAACTGCTAATAGAAATGATCATCGTGATAAAAACATATACACGAATGCAGGTATTTCTTCAATAGCAACTGAATATGCATCAGACGGATACAGTGTAAACGAAATGAATAACGGTGCTGCAAGTAGTAAAGTGTCAAACAAAAAACAATTAGTAAATATATTCAATCCATTTTATATGAAAGAAAAATCCATCCAGTTAGAGAAAAATGAAGAGACAAGTTTTACTG
>NW_013861045.1:0-820 GCF_000517525.1 Limulus polyphemus
TTTCTGTAGTAGAAGTAATCATGTGTAGGTTATAATCCTCTAGAATTGTTAAATGGCCAGAACATTTTGTGTCGTTAAAGTAATCATGTGTAGGTTACGATCCTCTAGAATTCTTAAATGGCCAGAACATTTTGTGTAGTAGAAGTAATCATGTGTGTAGGTTACGATCCTCTAGATCAGTTAAATGGCCAGAACATTTTGTGTAGTAGAAGTAATCATGTGCAGGTTATAATCCTCTAGAATTGTTAAATGGCCAGAACATTTTGTGTCGTAAAAGTAATCATGTGTAGGTTACGATCCTCTAGAATTCTTAAATGGCCAGAACATTTTGTGTAGTAGGTTAAATGGCCAGAACATTTTGTGTAGTAGAAGTAATCATGTGTAGGTTACGATCCTCTAGAATTGTTAAATGGCCAGAACATTTTGTGTAGTAGAAGTAATCATGTGTAGGTTACGATCCTCTAGAACAGTTAAATGGCCAGAACATTTTGTGTAGTAGAAGTAATCATGTGTAGGTTACGATCCTCTAGAATTGTTAAATGGCCAGAACATTTTGTGTAGTAGAAGTAATCATGTGTAGGTTACGATCCTCTAGAATTGTTAAATGGCCAGAACATTTTGTGTCGTAAAAGTAATCATGAGTAGGTTACGATCCTCTAGATCAGTTAAATGGCCAGAACATTTTGTGTCGTAAAAGTAATCATGTGTAGGTTACGATCCTCTAGAACAGTTAAATGGCAAGAACATTTTGTGTAGTAGAAGTAATCATGTGTATCGCCGACGGAACCTCGGCCGCGTTCCCGGAGGCGTTCCGCAGAGG
>NW_013861046.1:0-339 GCF_000517525.1 Limulus polyphemus
GTTGTTGTTCCCTGGAAAGCTGCAGAAGACAAGCTGAATCAATTTATTAAAATTTTTCACCACGACATCCCTATTAACGATTTTCGTGACTATGTGGAAAGTGATTCCACAAATTGTACAAAAAGCTAGACATATTGTTAGTACTATTGCTGTCAGTTCTGCAGATGCAGAAAGAGGCTTTTCAAGAATGAATATAATGTATTCAGATAAAAGAAACCTTCTGACAGTTGGAAATGTATCAAACTTGATGACAATTAATCTCATTGGTTTCCCATTAGATTCATGGGATGCCACTCCTTCAGTAAAAACATGGCTTAGGAAAAATCATAGTGCTGATGC
>NW_013861047.1:0-340 GCF_000517525.1 Limulus polyphemus
TAATCTCTTTTATTTGTACTTCTTGTTTCAGTTGCCACTGGTGCTGGTTTTCTTGCCACTGCTGTAGTCTCTCTTCTTGTTTATTTTCTCGACCTTCTTGTTTCTTTTCTTTTTCCTCTAACAACTGCTGTAAACCTCTCTTCTTGTTTCTTTTCTCGTTTTTCTTATTTCTTTTTTTTTCTCCAACAACTGCTGTAATGACTCCTGAGGATGACGTTGGAATGTCGAAACATGTAGAATCGTCAACTTTTTGAAGGCCATAGATAGGCCTAAATAAAAAAAAAATTAATTGTGTAGCAGTTTAACGTTGAATATTATTTATGATTTTAACTTTATACAC
>NW_013861048.1:0-514 GCF_000517525.1 Limulus polyphemus
CGTGAATGTTATAATGTCTCAATTGTGAATTTTCTGCCGAAATAAACACTAGCCATTATTCTTCTATTAATTATGCTTCAAAAAAGAACTATTTTTTAAATTTCAAAAAATTACTATTTTCACCGAAAATACGAAGGCTATAGCCTTCACTTTTTGCTAAAATTTTGAAAAAATTATTTTTCTTCATATTTCAATACAAAGATGCCCTTCACGTGCACTATTCAGGATGGATATCCATTCATGGAAATTTTCAATATTTATTCCATAATGCTATATAAAAATATGCGAGCTTCGATTTTTCTTTTTTTCTTTTTTCAGGTATAAAAAACAAAAGAAAGGCTTTAAATATAAGATTATTCAACCCAAATCACCCCCATCTAACAGATCATGACGTCTTATCACAAAACAAACCCCACCTTTTGGATTATGTTTACTCTGAATGAACAAAAGTTCTATTTCTTTTATAATAATACTTTTTCGTTAATGTTATAATGTCTGAATTTTGAATTTTCTG
>NW_013861049.1:0-339 GCF_000517525.1 Limulus polyphemus
TTTTAGAATCTTCTTCTACAACTTCTCTACAGTATATATCTTAGAATCTCCTTCTACAGCTTCTCTACAGTACATATCTTAGAATTTTCTTCTACAGCTTCTCTACAGTATATATCTTAGAATCTTCTTCTACAACTTCTCTACAGTATATATCTTAGAATTTTCTTCTACAGCTTCTCTACAGTACATATCTTAGAATCTTTTTCTACAACTTCTCTACAGTATATATCTTAGAATTTTCTTCTACAGCTTCTCTACAGTACATATCTTAGAATCTTCTTCTACAGCTTCTCTACAGTATATATCTTAGAATCTTCTTCTACAGCTTGTCTACAGTAG
>NW_013861050.1:0-336 GCF_000517525.1 Limulus polyphemus
CAAAACACAATAACCTGAAAACAAAACCAACAAAACAACATACTCAGAACTGAACAAAACACAATAACCTGAAACCAAAACCAACAAAACAACATACTCAGAACTGAACAAAACACAATAACCTGAAACCAAAACCAAAAAAGACAACATACTCAGAACTGAATAAAACACAATAACCTGAAACCAAAACCAAAAAAGTCAACATACTCAGAACCGAATAAAACACAATAACCTGAAAGCAAAAACAAAAATAACATACTCAGAACTGAACAAAACACAATAACCTGAAACCAAAACCAAAAAAGACAACATAGTCAAAAATGAATAAAACACAAT
>NW_013861051.1:0-338 GCF_000517525.1 Limulus polyphemus
TAGACGTCAGTATCAATACTCTTATAATATATACATATGTTATTCATAACTCGCAGGCACATCCAACAATAGACGTCAGTATCAATACTCTTATAATATATACATATGTTATTCATAACTCCCAGGCTCATCCAACAATAGACGTCAGTATCAATACTCTTATAATATATACATATGTTCTTCATAACTCCCAGGCTCATCCAACAAAAGACGTCAGTATCAATACTCTTATAATATATACATATGTTATTCATAACTCCCAGGCTCATCCAACAAAAGACGTCAGTATCAATACTCTTATAATATATACATATGTTATTCATAACTCCCAGGCTCAT
>NW_013861052.1:0-339 GCF_000517525.1 Limulus polyphemus
TCCCAAATTCCACAGTCCCTACAGATTAACAAAGAGTCAGAAGGGTCATTGATACTTGATACTCTTACCTTTTAAATATTAAACATGTATGTATAGATCATCTTCCACAGTCCCTACAGATAAACAAAGAGTCAGAAGGGTAATTGATACTTGATACTCTTACCTTTTAAATATTAAACATGTATGTATAGATCATCTAAGTCTTCCAAATTCCACAGTCCCTACAGATTAACAGAGTCAGAAGGGTAATTGATACTTGATACTCTTACCTTTTTTTGGTGGCCCGACATGGCCAGGAGGTTAGGGCGCTCGACTCGCATTCTGAGGGTCGCGGGTTCG
>NW_013861053.1:0-338 GCF_000517525.1 Limulus polyphemus
ATTACACTATTGAATTACATGTTTTTATTGCCCTTTGAACAGTGTCTAATTACTCTACGCACCATTATAATTCGTAAATCAGTCGTGGAACATGCAACTCACGTTACACTATTGAATTACATGTTTTTATTGCCCTTTGAACAGTGTCTAATTACTATCCGCACCATTATAATTCGTAAATCAGTCAGGGAACATGCAACTCACGTTACACTATTGAATTACATGTTTTTATTGCCCTTTGAACAGTGTCTAATTACTATCCGCACCATTATAATTCGTAGATCAGTCGTGGAACATGTAACTCGCGTTACACTATTGAATTACATGTTTTTATTGCC
>NW_013861055.1:0-339 GCF_000517525.1 Limulus polyphemus
TACTTCCAATTAAAATTAACACAGTTGTCTTCCAGGACTCGGTGATTTGGACTAATCATTTTATTTTTCAAATATTTCTTGCTATTAACACTTCCAATCAAAATTTGCACAGTTGTCTTCCAACACTCGGTGATTTGAACTAATCATTTTATATTTTCAAATATTTCTTGTTATTAACACTTCCAATCAAAATTTGCACAGTTGTCTTCCAAGACTCGGTGCTTTGGACTAATCATTTTATATTTTCAAATATTTCTTGTTATTAACACTTCCAATCAAAATTTGCACAGTTGTATTCCAAGACTCGGTGACTAGGACTAATCATTTTATTTTTTCAAA
>NW_013861056.1:0-929 GCF_000517525.1 Limulus polyphemus
GATACTGTGTACTTTCAATAACAAGATACAAGATTTAACACAGTACACAGTTTTAAATAAGAAGACACACTATTTAACAAAACTGTGTACTGCCAATAAGAAGACACACGATTTAACAATACTGTGTACTATCAATAAAAAGACACAAAATTTAACGATACTGTGTACTGTCAATAAGAAGACAAAAGATTTAACAATACTGTGTACTGTCAATAAGAAAACACAAGATTTAACAATACTGTGTCTTTCAATAAGAAGATACAAGATTTAACAAAACTGTGTAATGTCAATTAGAAGACACAAGATTTAACGATACTGTGTACTGTCAATAAGAAGACACAATATTTAACGATACTGTGTACTGTCAATAAGAAGACACAAGATTTAACGATACTGTGTACTTTCAATAAGAAGACACAAGAAGACAAAAGATTTAACAATACTGTGTCTTTCAATAAGAAGACACAAGATTTAACAAAACTGTGTACTGTCAATAAGAAGACACACGATTTAGCAATACTGTGTACTTTCAATAAAAAGACACAAGATTTAACGATACTGTGTACTGTCAATAAGAACTCAATCAGAAGACACAAGATTTAACAATACTGTGTACTGTCAATAAGAAAACACGAGATTTAACGATACTGTTTACTGTCAATAAGAAGACACAAGATTTAACGATATTGTGTACTTTCAATAAGAAGTCACAAGATTTAACAATACTGTGTATTGTCAATAAGAAGACACAAGATTTAACGATACTGTGTACTGTCAATAAGAAGACACAAGATTTAACGATACTGTGTAATGTACAATTAGAAGACACAAGATTTAACGATACTGTGTACTGTCAATAAGAAGACAAAATATTTAACAATACTGTGTCTTTCAATAAGAAGACACAAGATTTAACAAAACTGTGTACT
>NW_013861057.1:0-339 GCF_000517525.1 Limulus polyphemus
TATTTGAGAAAATCGAATTTTTTCACCTTCCGTATATTTCAGTGTGTTTGGTACATACCCTTAAATAAACAGGTGGAACACTTCACACCGTATATCAGAGTGTTGTTTAGTTTCGGTTTCATTTACATTTCAACACAATACAGACAAGTGAATAGAACAACTGTTAGGATTACATACAACAAAGACTTCATTCAGCCTGAATTACCACAAAACAGCAGAATTGAGAACGGTTGGAATGAGAAAATGCTCTAAATTTTTCTATCTTTTTAATCCTTAATTTCATGTTTTAACCGCAGAAATACGTATAAAGAAAGGTTTTTAAAACAAAGACATGATTTT
>NW_013861058.1:0-339 GCF_000517525.1 Limulus polyphemus
CTACATGATTATATTTAATGCTGTAACTCATGAGCTAATTACTACATGATTATATTTAATGCTCAGATACTCATGAGCTAATCTCCAGATGATTATACTTAATGCTCTGATGCTCATGAGTTGATCATCAGATGACTATACTTAATGCTCCGATACTCATGAGCTAATCACCAGATGATCCTACTTAATGCTCTGATGCTCATGAGTTGATCACCAGATGACTATACTTAATGCTCTGATGCTCATGAGTTGATCATCAGATGACTATACTTAATGCTCCGATACTCATGAGCTAATCACCAGATGATCATACTTAATGCTCTGATGCTCATGAGTTGA
>NW_013861059.1:0-337 GCF_000517525.1 Limulus polyphemus
ATACCCTATTGACTCTCATACACTTCCTTTCTTAGGCATTCTACCTATATCTAGAAGATTTTTGTGAGATACCTCTTCCTCCTTCCATCCATGTTGGGGCATTTGCCATCTTCTGCTCTTTCCCTCCACATGTGGCTTCTTTGCTTTTGGGATTTTCTGGAGTGAGACATTGTCTTGTACCATTTGTTTACCATCCACTTCTAATAGGGACTTAAAGTCTGCACTTTTTCTTCATAGGTCCATTTTTGAGGTTACTCCTGTGCAATTAGCATTATGTGGGGTATCTGCAATGCTATATTCTGTTTTGTTTGGTTGCTCTTTTGTTTCATGCCAAGTC
>NW_013861060.1:0-339 GCF_000517525.1 Limulus polyphemus
TGGGAACCACAACAATTCCATTTGATCACATAACTGTTGAAACCACAACAATAATATTCGATCACTTAACTGTTGTAACCATAACAATAATATTCGATCGCATAAATGTTGGAACCATATCAATTCCATTTGGTCACATAACTGTTGGAAACATAACAATAATATTCGATCACATAACTCATGGAACAACAACAATTTCATTCGATTGCATAACTGTGGGAACCATAACAATTCAATTCGATCACACACCTATTGGAACCACAACAATTCCATTCGATCACATAACTGTTGGAACCACAACCATTCCATTCGATCGCATAACTGTTGAAACCACAACCA
>NW_013861061.1:0-201 GCF_000517525.1 Limulus polyphemus
AATAGCCTTGTTGAAATTGTTTTTATCAGTTATTATTATCAAATTCATATATATAAATGTACATCTTACACACACGAATACTAACATACAAAAACCACATAAACAGGGGCGTATAGGATTGTAAATCTATCAGACTCTGTCTAATCTTTTAATCCTAATATCTCTTCAACCCCAGAACGTTTTCTTTTCTTTAAATCGAGC
>NW_013861062.1:0-339 GCF_000517525.1 Limulus polyphemus
CAATGTATATTCGGGAAGAGCTTGTTCTAAAGTAATACCATGCATTTCCATTGATTTATTTTATGATAAACATATTCATGAAGATGACAAACTGAATGTATAAGCCAGAACAGACCGTGCAGGAGAAATGTTGTATGAGGAAACTAAAGAGTAAAGCTATATTATGAAACTAAATAGTAAAACTATATGAAGAAACTAAATAGTAAAGCTATATCAGGAAACTAAAGAGTAAAGCTGTATGCGGAAACTAAAGTGTAAAGCTATATGAGGAAACTAAGGAGAAAATCTATATAATGAAAATAACAAGCCCACAAAAGAAGCCTCTAGACCAAGTATCAT
>NW_013861063.1:0-339 GCF_000517525.1 Limulus polyphemus
TTATTTTTAGATATATAGTTACAACTAACTGCATCTCCAGGTCATTGTTGTCTTCAGATAATTACAGCTAGCTGCATCTTTAGATTATTGTTATTTTCAGATAATTACAGCTAGCTGCATCTCTATATTATTGTTATTTTCAGATAATTACAGCTATCTGCATCTCTAGATTATTGTTGCCTTCAAATAATTTCAGCTAGCCGCATCTCTAGATTATTGACGTCTTCAAATAATTACAGCTATCTGCATCTCTAGATTATTGACGTCTTCAAATAATTACAGCTATCTGCATCTCTAGATTATTGTTATTTTCAGATAATTACAGCTAAACTTCTGTGG
>NW_013861064.1:0-702 GCF_000517525.1 Limulus polyphemus
GATGAGGTCTATCACGAAGTGAAAGTAAACCCTCACCAACTTCATATTACCAATATAGTAGCTGAGCGCTGCCACGAAGTGAAATTAAACCCTCACCAACTTCATATTACCAATATAAATATAGTAGCTGAGCTCTGCCACGAAGTGAAAGTAAACCCTCACCAACTTCATATTACCAATATAGTAGCTGAGCGCTGCCACGAAGTGAAAGTAAACCCTCACCAATTGCAGAGCTCAGCTACTATATTGGTAATATGAAGTTGCTGAGAGTTTACTTTCACATCGTGGCTGAGATCAGCTACTATATTGGTAACATTAAGTTTGTAAGGGGTTACTTTCACTTCGTGGTAGACTCAGTTACTATACTGGTATTAAGAAGTTGGTGAGGCTTTACTTTCACTTCATGGCAGAGCTCAGCTACTATATTGATAATATGATGTTGGTGAGAATTTACTTTTACTTTGTGGAAGAATTCAGCTACTATATTGGTAATATGAAGTTAGTGATGGTTTTTTTCGCTTCGTGGCAGAGCTCAGCTACTATATTTATATTGGTAATATGAAGTTGAAGTGAATGTAAACCCTCACAAACTTCATATTATAAATATAGTAGCTGAACTCTGCCACGAAGTGAAAGTAAACCCTCATCAACTTCATATTATCAATATATTAGCTGAACTCTGCCATGAAATGAAAGTAAACC
>NW_013861065.1:0-340 GCF_000517525.1 Limulus polyphemus
GCAACACTGCCCCCTCCTTAATATTGTTCGTCTCGAACAATAACCACATAATAATAATTAACAATAACTTAATTAAATGCACAGAATTACAAACACAAAATTACAATTCAACAAAGTCTCTTAATTTTACGGGATGTATTTTCTTCCGTACTGGTCTCCGTCTCATTGGCTTCTGCTTCATGTTGGTTTCATCTGCTTCATCAGTAACAGTCACATCAGTGGTAGTAACTTCATCAAGAGCTTCATCGTTTCCCTTCTTGAAACTGAGTAGAGTTTCTTCTTCGACGTTGGCTTTTTCAGGTGACACCTCTTCAGCAGCGTCATTTGTTCCCTTCGTTCC
>NW_013861066.1:0-339 GCF_000517525.1 Limulus polyphemus
GAGTTACACCTAAGTGTTAATGGCGTAGTTGTACCAAGTAAGGCTAAAGATGAGTATGGTGGTTACAAATTCGGTAACTAGAGATACACCTAGGTTTTTATGGAGTATTTGTACAAAGTAAGGCTGAAGATGAGTATGGTGGTTATAAATGTGGTAACTATAGTTACACCTAGATATTTATGGAGTAGTTGTACCAAGTAAGGCTAAAATGAGTATGGTGGTTATAAATTATGTAACTAGTGTTACACCTAGGTTTCATGGAGTTGTTATACCAAATAACGCTAAAGATGAGTATGGGGGTTACACATTCGGTAACTAGAGTTACACCTAAGTGTTCAT
>NW_013861067.1:0-224 GCF_000517525.1 Limulus polyphemus
ATATAGAACACTTAAAACACGAGCTTACTGAATACTAGTGCTGATATGTATATAGAACACTTAAAACACGAGCTTACTGAATACTAGTGCTGATATGTATATAGAACACTTAAAACACGAGCTTACTGAATACTAGTGCTGATATGTATATAGAACACTTAAAACATGAGCTTACTGAATACTAGTGCTGATATGTATATAGAACACTTAAAACACGAGCTTAC
>NW_013861068.1:0-339 GCF_000517525.1 Limulus polyphemus
CTTATTAACTCCGAGATGTCCTCCTGTTAAACTATCATGGGTTTGACGCAGCACAACATCCCATAACTTTCTCGGTATAACTGTTTCCCAGGTCATCACTATTCCATCTGCAGTTTCCCATCTTCGGAGAAGAATACCATCTTCAAGCTTCAACTGTTCCCATTGTGCTCAGTAGTTTTTTGTCACAGTACTTAAGCTAGACACCTTCTCCCAAGGAGAGTGCAAAACACTTGCTTTTAGAAAATTAATTATTGGCTACAAATCTTGGTCTTTCTCCTGCTCTGAATTAATATCTATACCTGGTTCCATTTCACCATCATCAACTCCTTCGGTCACTTT
>NW_013861069.1:0-339 GCF_000517525.1 Limulus polyphemus
GGATGTACTGCAGAAATTAGTGGTGAATTTTGACTATGCAACCAATGAACTGATGTTCCATGAGAGAGCTATCCAATGTTGGTTCATGAATTGGCATCCTCTGGATGGACGTACTGCAGAAATTAGTGGTGAATTTTGACTATGCAACCAATGAACTGATGTTCCATGAGAGAGCTAACCAATGTTAGCTCTTGAATTGGCATCCTCTGGATGGATGTACTGCAGAAATTAGTGGTGAATTTTGACTATGCAACCAATGAACTGATGTTCCATGAGAGAGCTATCCAATGTTGGCTCTTGAATTGGCATCCTCTGGATGGACGTACTGCAGAAATTAGT
>NW_013861070.1:0-339 GCF_000517525.1 Limulus polyphemus
AGTGATGGCAAAATATTACATACATTGGATAGTTGGTCTCAATATATAAATGGAAGCTAAAAACCGGAAAATTCTTGGATAGTAAAACATTACATAGACTGGACAATTGGTCTCAATACTTACGTGCAAGCTAGAAACTGGAGAGTCATGGATTGTAAAACATTACATACACTGAATAGTTGGTCTCAATACTTACACGCAAGTGAGAAACTGGAGAGTCATGGATTGTAAAACATTACATACACTGAATAGTTGGTCTCAATACTTACACGCAAGTGAGAAACTGGAGAGTCATGGATTGTAAAACATTACATACACTGAATAGTTGGTCTCAATACT
>NW_013861071.1:0-339 GCF_000517525.1 Limulus polyphemus
TACGTTATTGTCTTCTTTGTAACATTTTTCAATTTATCAAAGCAAATTAAAAGTAGGGAGCCCAAGGTTTAATTGACGAAACAAATCGATGAATGTGCGCCATAAGCGCCCCCATTATGGACTGGGTCCAGGGCTCGCCTTAGGGCTCTGGACGTTCTAAGGTTCTGGATTAAATTTTATGCGTTCTCCTGCTTTTCCTAATTTTGATGCGTTTTTACTGGGACAGATTGAAAGTGAGAGACAGGTCCCCCTGCTTTAACAAACATTTTTAGTTCCATACTCTTCCACAACCCTCCCGGTATTCATATAACGTTCTTATTGAATGTCTTAAGTTTATAC
>NW_013861072.1:0-1069 GCF_000517525.1 Limulus polyphemus
CTGTTAATATTGTTTGTATGAGTTACTTCGTTATTACTAGAAGTTACTTGTTAGTATTGTTTGTATGAGTTACTTCGTTATTACTAGAAGTTAGCTGTTAATATTGTTTGTATGAGTTACTTCGTTCCTACTAGAAGTTAGCTGTTAATATTGGTTGTATGAGTTACTTCGTTCTTACTAGAAGTTAGCTGTTAATATTGTTTGTATGAGTTACTTCGTTCCTACTAGAAGTTACCTGTTAGTAAACAGCTAACTTCTAGTAATAACGAAGTAACTCATACAAACAAAATATTGTTTGTATGAGTTACTTCGTTTTTACTAGAAGTTACCTGTTAGTATTGTTTGTATGAGTTACATCGTTCTTACTAGAAGTTAGCTGTTAATATTGGTTGTAATATTTACTTCGTTCTTACCAGAAGTTAGCTGTTAGAACTCATACAAACAATACTAACAGGTAACTTCTAGTAAAAACGAAGTAACTCATACAAACAATATAGTAAGAACGAAGTAATATTGTTTGTATGAGTTACTTCGTTTTTACTAGAAGTTACCTGTTAGTATTGTTTGTATGAGTTACATCGTTCTTACTAGAAGTTAGCTGTTAATATTGGTTGTAATATTTACTTCGTTCTTACCAGAAGTTAGCTGTTAGTGAGTTACTTCGTTTTAACTCATACAAACAATACTAACAGGTAACTTCTAGTAAAAACGAAGTAACTCATACAAACAATAACTTCGTTCTTACTAGAAGTTACTGTTAGTATTGTTTGTATGAGTTACTTCGTTATTACTAGAAGTTAGCTGTTAATATTGTTTGTATGAGTTACTTCGTTCTTACTAGAAGTTAGCTGTTAGTATTGTTTGTATGAGTTACTTCGTTCTTACTAGAAGTTAGCTGTTAATTTTGTTTGTATGAGTTACTTCGTTCCTACTAGAAGTTACCTGTTAGTATTGTTTGTATGAGTTACTTCGTTTTTACTAGAAGCTACCTGTTAGTATTGTTTGTGTGAGTTACTTCGTTCTTACTAGAAGTTACCTGTTAGTATTGTTGGTTTGAGTTACTTCGTTC
>NW_013861073.1:0-338 GCF_000517525.1 Limulus polyphemus
GGATAAGGAAAGCATGTGATGAAAGGTTGTTCTCTGGATTTTACAATATGAATGTGGGTGGTGCTTATTATAGTAACTGCCATTTTATGTAGAGGTTGTATTTAGTACTGACCAATAGGGCTTTTCTATAAGTGTTAGAAAAGTTGCTTCTGGAAAAACTGCATGGGATATTCATGACTTTTATTCTTTTTATATAGTAGCTTAAGTCATGCTGCATGGTATATCTGTTTATAGTAATCATTATATTGAAAAATGAACTCAAAATAGATAAATTTTTAGGAAAGAAGTTGATCCACGATTGTTAGGGTTAAGAGTTACTGAGTGGCAAGTGCAAAGTA
>NW_013861074.1:0-449 GCF_000517525.1 Limulus polyphemus
GAAATCACTTGGCTTTGAAGTAAAATACATGTCTATGTCCTCTTTAACACCTTCCACATTTGCATACGTTTTCCCCATTAAGATGGTGTTACAGCGAACGAAAAAGATGGTAATCTGATGATACCATAACTGGAGAATATCTCTTGTGGTGCGTCAAACGTGCCACAAGTGGACGTGCATTGTCGTGGAGAAGAAGAACACCTTTGCGAGTGACAAGTGAAGGGCGTTTCTCATGAAGGGCTTGATTTAAACGTTCCAGTTGCTGACTATAGATCTCTGCATTGACAGTTCGCTGTGGATTGAGGAGTTCGAAATGAATTACTCTTTTGATGTCCCACCAAAATACAAAGCATCACTTTCTTCGGATGGAGTTCAGGTTTGGGGTCGGAAATGGTTTTTGTCTAGGACTGAGCCATTGTTTTTGGTGTTTTATTCGGAATAGAGAATCC
>NW_013861075.1:0-598 GCF_000517525.1 Limulus polyphemus
CTAAAAGAACGTCAAGAACGTTTTCTACTTTACTTTAGTTTCATTACTTTCTCTCTAACAGAACGTCAAGAACGTTTTTTACTTTACTTTAGCTTCATTACTTCCTCTCTAACAGAACGTCAAGAACGTTTTTTTACTTTACTCTAGTTTCATTACTTCCATTCTAACAGAACGCCAAGAACGTTTTCTATTTACTCTAGTTTCATTACTTCCATTCTAAAAGAACGTCAAAAACGTTTTCTACTTTACTCTAGTTTCATTACTTCCTCTCTAACAGAACGTCAAAAACGTTTTCTATTTACTCTAGTTTCATTACTTCCATTTTAAAAGAACGTCAAATAAAGTAGAAAACGTTCTTGGCGTTCTGTTAGAATGAGAATTATAAAACTAGAGTAAAGTAGAAAACGTTCTTGACGTTCTGTTAGAATTAGAATGGAAGTAATGAAACTAGAGTAAAGTAGAAAACGTTCTTGACGTTCTGTTAGAATGGAAGTAATGAAACAACAGAACGTCAAGAACGTTTTCTATTTACTCTAGTTTCATTACTTCCATTCTAAAAGAACGTCAAAAACGTTTTCTACTTTACTCTAGTTTCATT
>NW_013861076.1:0-486 GCF_000517525.1 Limulus polyphemus
GGCATTCACAATCATTATGTTAGACTGTGGAATATAGTATAGACGTGATGACATTCACAGTAATTATGTTAGACAGTGGGATATAGTATAGACGTGATGACATTCACAATAATTATGTCCCACTGTGAGATATAGTATAGAAATGATGACATTTACAATAACTACGTCAGACTGTGGGATATAGTATAGACGTGATGACATTCACAATCATTATGTTAGACTGTGGAATATAGTATAGACGTGATGACATTCACAGTAATTATGTTAGACTGTGGAATATAGTATAGACGTGATGACATTCACAATAATTATGTTAGACTGTGGGATATAGTATAGACGTGATGACATTCACAGTAATTATGTTAGACAGTGGGATATAGTATAGACGTGATGACATTCACAATAATTATGTCCCACTGTGAGATATAGTATAGAAATGATGACATTTACAATAACTACGTCAGACTGTGGAATATAGTATAGACG
>NW_013861077.1:0-339 GCF_000517525.1 Limulus polyphemus
TTTTGTCACAAATAGCCTATTTTAATGTGTAAGTATAGTTATATTCGTTAAATCACTTAATACAGTCAGTATAGTGTTGTTGTTGTTTGCTCACAAAGAGCCTTTTCTAATGTGACAGTACAGTTATCTTAGTTGTATCATTTAATACAGTCAGTGCAGTTGTTGTTGTTTGTCACGAATAGCCTTTTCTAATATGACAGTACAGTTATCTTAGTTGTATCACTTAATACAGTTAGTGTAGTGTTGTTTTGTCACAAATAGCCTCTTCTAATGTGACAGTACAGTCATCTTAGTTGTATCACTTAATACTGTCACTGTAGTTTTGTTTTTGTTTTGGCA
>NW_013861078.1:0-338 GCF_000517525.1 Limulus polyphemus
CTAACATCTGATGTAATAACCAATAAACATCACTGCTTATGGAAAGATGAGAAATGTCTACTATGTATCTAATAAGATTAGAATGAGGCTGACTAACATCTGATGTAATAACCAATAAACATCACTGCTTATGGAAAGATGAGAAATGTCTGCTATGTATCTAATAACATTAGAATGAGGTTGACTAACATCTGATGTAATAACCAATAAACATCACTGCTTATGGAAAGATGAGAAATGTCTACTATGTGTCTAATAAGATTAGAATGAGGTTGAGTAGCATCTGATGTAACAACCAATAAACATCACTGCTTATGGAAAGATGAGAAATGTCTACT
>NW_013861079.1:0-361 GCF_000517525.1 Limulus polyphemus
AAAACTGTTGCGTGATTTATGATAAACAAAATGTTGCGTGATTTATGATAAACATAAACTGTTGCGTGATTTATACGAAACTAAAACTGTTGCGTGATTTATGAGAAACTGTTGCGTGATTTATGATAAACTTAAACTGTTGCGTGATTTATGATAAACTAAAACTGTTGCGTGATTTATGATAAACTTAAAATGTTGCGTGATTTATGATAAACATAAACTGTTGCGTGATTTATGAGAAACTAAAACTGTTGCGTGATTTATGATAAACTAAAACTGTTGCGTGATTTATGATAAACTGAAACTGTTGCGTGATTTATGATAAACTTAAACTGTTGCGTGATTTATGATAAACTTAAAC
>NW_013861080.1:0-519 GCF_000517525.1 Limulus polyphemus
AAAATTAATAGAAAAATATCCGATAAATAAGCACTCGTCCGATGTCTCAATTTTGAGTTTAATGTTTTCGTCAGTGTTATTGTTTTTTGCGAAATTTTGAAAAAAATTGTTTTTCTTCATATTTCAATACAAAGATGCCCTTGATGTAAGACATTCAAAATAGAGATCTTTTTATGAAAATTCCCAATAGTTATTTCATAATCTCTTATCCAAATTTCGATTTATGTCGATTTTACTCTTGTTGTTTTTTTTTGTCTTCAATTGTATAATAAACAAAGAAGAGCTTTAAGAATAACATCATTCAAACAAAATTCCAACATATAAAAGGCTATGACGTCTTCTTATCAAATAAACTCCACCTTTTGGATTGTTTTTGTCTGAATTTGCGAAAGTTAATTTTTTAGCATTTATAGTGACATATTTTCACCAAAAACCAAAGGCTATAGCCCAATGAGTTTTTTTGGAAAATGGAAAAAATTCCGTCAAAAAAAGACTTCTCTATTAATTAATATCCGATAG
>NW_013861081.1:0-337 GCF_000517525.1 Limulus polyphemus
CTGAATTGAATAGCGGACAGAGAGATTGAAAATAGAGACGGACAATTGAGTCAAGCGCGGTAGTATGTTAAATGCGTGAATCGTTCGTTGAGAATTATTGCGTGTGTTTAAGTGACTATGGAAATTAAGTGTATTGCAAAGTTGTATTGAGAAAGAATAAACCAGTTTTATTTAAGAAAGGACTTGTATCACTGAAGTTTCTCGGGAAGAATTTCTACTAGAAATTATCAAATGATCAGAGACGTAACAATACTGTTTTTTGGTGCGTCGCATTGGTTATGTTTATATATGGGTGTGGAGAGTTTCTCGAAATTTCAGTTTACGTTAACTAATACTG
>NW_013861082.1:0-713 GCF_000517525.1 Limulus polyphemus
TATGTTCCCATCTTAAAGAATTACCGTGTTTGTTCTCGTTTTTTTATGTCAAGTATTCGTAATAATATATCAATTATCATGTTTATGTTCCATTCTTAAAGAACTCCTGTGCTTTGATCCTGTTTTTATGTCAAGTATTAATTTATAGGACGCTCAACAACCTGAAACTTTTCGTTTTTTATATATATTTTAAGTTATTAAAGCCTCAAAGTTAATTATTAGTGGTCAGTATCGTGATATCTAGTGTCCTTAGAGTATCATAATACTGTATCGCTTTTGAACATTTTACAGTGTAATTCATGCTGTGAGAATTACACAGATAATGGAGGTAAGAGAGGCATAAGTAAACAGTGTAATCCATGCTGTGAGTACTACACACATAATGGAAGTAAGAGAGCCATAAGTAAACAGTGAGAATTACACACATAATGGAAGTAAGAGAGCCATAAGTAAACAGTGTAATCCATGCTGTGAGAATTACACACATAATGGAAGTAAGAGAGCCATAAGTAAACAGTGTAATCCATGCTGTGAGTACTACACATATAATGGAAGTAAGAGAGCCATAAGTAAACAGTGTAATCCATGCTGTGAGAATTACACACATAATGGAAGTAAGAGAGCCATAAGTAAACAGTGTAATCCATGCTGTTAGAATTACACACATAATGGAAGTAAGAGAGCCATAAGTAAACAGTGTAATCCATGCTGTT
>NW_013861083.1:0-339 GCF_000517525.1 Limulus polyphemus
AAACTTGTTCGTTATGTGAATTAGACAATGTGATCTAACTCAAGTAAACTCACCATTGTTCTTAAACGTGGTTATGTGGATTAGACAATGTGATCTAACTCAAGTAAACTCACCATTGTTCTTAAACGTGGTTATGTGGATTAGACAATGTGATGTAACTCAAGTAAACTCACTATTGTTGTTAAACTTGGTTATGTGGATTAGACAATGTGATTTAACTCAAGTAAACTCACCATTGTTGTTAAACTTGGTTATGTGGATTAGACAATATGACCTCACTCAAGTAAACTCACTATTGTTCTTAAACGTGGTTATGTGGATTAGACAATGTGATTTAAC
>NW_013861084.1:0-337 GCF_000517525.1 Limulus polyphemus
ATCCAGTGGCTTCATGATCTGATTTAATATCTATACCTGGTTCCATTTCACCATCATCAACTCCTTCAGTCACTTTGACTTCAGCTTGATGACACCTAATTAGTTCAACCTCTCTTTTAACAGTTACCGGAACTTGGCCTTTGTTGTTCTCAAACGTCATTTTATCAAAATTATTTACAAACTTCCTTGTTAGTAAGTAGTCCAATCATAATATGCATTCGTCTTCAGTGTCAGCCAAGTATACTTTGTGTCTGCCCTTTATGCCCATGAGCTCAATCGTTACCCACACTAGTCCCCACAACCTTGCAGAATGTCCTGTCACACCACAAAGCTTCTG
>NW_013861085.1:0-340 GCF_000517525.1 Limulus polyphemus
ACCTTGTGTAAAAGACAATAAATCATCCTTTAATGTATTTAATTCGCTTTGAAATTTACTAATGTTTTCCATTTGTACTTCTCGCCACTGTTGTTGACTTTCCTGTAACTGCTGAAGACTTTCTTCCTGTTTCCTTTCTTGTTCCAGTTGCCACTGTTGTAATCTCTCTTCTTGTTTCTTTACTCGTTCTTCTTGTTTCTTTTCTTTTCCTCCAACAACTGCTGTAATCTCTCTTGTTGTTTCTTTTTTCGTTCTTCTTGTTTCTTTTCTTTTTCTCCAACAACTGCTGTAATTTCTCTTTTTGTTTCTTTTCTTTTTCCTCCAACAACTGCTGTAATTT
>NW_013861086.1:0-1082 GCF_000517525.1 Limulus polyphemus
TTACAAATTCAGTAACTAGATTTACACCTAGGTGTTCGTGTTGTTGTTGTACCAAATAACGCTAAAGATGCGTATGGGGGTTATAAATTAGGTAACAAGAGTTTAACCTAATGTTTTCATGGAGTAGTTGTACCAAATAAGGCTAAAGATGAGTATGGTGGTTATAAATTCTTTAACTAGAGTTACACCTAGGTGTTCATTGAGTAGTTGTACTATGTAAGGCTAAGGATGAGTATGATGGTTATAAATTCGGTAACTATAGTTACACTTAGGTGTTTATGGAGTAGTTGAACCAAGTAAGGCTAAAGATGAGTATAGTGGTTATAAATTCTGTAACTATTTTGCTTTACTTGGTACAACTACTCCATGAACACATAGGTGTAACTCGATGAGTATGATGGTTATAAATTCGGTAACTCCGAAATTGTAACCACCATACTCCTCTGTAGCGTTATTTGGTACAACAACTCCACGAAACCCTAGGTGTAACTCTAGTTACCGAATTTATAACCACCATATTCATTTTTAGCCTTACTTGGTACAACTACTCCATAAACACATAGGTGTAACTCTAGTTACCGAAATTGTAACCACCATAAGCATCTTTAGCGTTATTTTGTACAACAACTCCACGAACACATACGTGTAACTCTAGTTACCGAATTTGTAACCAACATACTCATCTTTAGCGTTATTTGGTACAACAACTCCACGAATACCTAAGTGTAACTCTTAACTAGAGTTACACCTATGTGTTCATAGAGTATTCATACCAAGTAAGGCTAAAGATGAATATGGTGGTTATAAATTCGGTAACTAGAGTTACACCTATCATTTCGTGAAGTTGTTGTACCAAATAACGCTAAAGATGAGTATGGTGGTTATAAAATCGGAAACTAGAGTTACATCTAGGTGTTGATGGAGTAGTTGTACCAAGTAAGGCTAAAGATGAATATGGTGGATATAAATTCGGTAACTAGAGTTACACCTAAGTGTTCATGGGGTAGTTTTACCATGTAAGGTTAAAGATGAGTATGGTGGTTATAAATTGTATAACTAGAGTTACACCTATGTGTTCATAG
>NW_013861087.1:0-479 GCF_000517525.1 Limulus polyphemus
TAAAGGAAATAATTCCTGTTCCAAAAGAAGAGAAAAAACCGGAAGAGATAGAACCAATTGTCAAGGAAGTAGAAAAACCAGAAAAATTAACAACTGAAGAATTAGAAAAAGCAGAGGAAAAAATCCTTGTTCCAAAAGAAGAAAAAGAACCTGAGGAGAAAGAACCAATGTTCAAGGAGGTAGAAGAACCAGAAAAATTAGTAATTGAAGAAGTTGAGAAAGCAGAGGAAAAAATCCCTGTTCCAAAAGAAGAGAAAAAACCTGAAGAGATAGAACCAATTGTCAAGGAAGTAGAAAAACGAGAAAAATTAATAACTGAAGAATTAGAAAAAGCAGAGGAAAAAATTATTGTTCCAAAGGAAGAAAAAGAACCTGAGAGAAGGGAACTATTGGTCAAGGAAGAAGAAAAAATAGAAAAATTAGTAACTGAAGAAGTAGAGAAAGCAGAGGAAAAAATCCCTGTTCCAAAAGAAGAAAAA
>NW_013861088.1:0-499 GCF_000517525.1 Limulus polyphemus
TTAAGCAAGGAAAGGAAATAACATTTCCTCTAAGTAAGGAAAGGAAATAACATTTCCTCTAAGCAAGAAAGAAATGACATTTCCTTTAAGCAAGGAAAGGAAATAACATTTCCTCTAAGTAAGGAAAGAAAATAACATTTCCTCTAAGCAAGAAAAGAAAATGACATTTCCTCTAAGCAAGGAAAGGAAATAACATTTCCTCTAAGCAAGGAAAGAAAATGACATTTCCTCTAAGCAAGAAAAGAAAATGACATTTCCTTTAAGCAAGGAAAGGAAATAACATTTCCTCTAAGCAAGGAAAGAAATGACATTTCCTCTAATCAAGGAAAGAAAATAACATTTCCTCTAAGCAAGGAAAGGAAATAACATTTCTTCTAAACAAGGAAAGGAAATAACATTTCCTGTAAGCAAGGAAAGAAAATAACATTTCCTCTAAGCTAGGAAGGGAAATAACATTTCCTCTAAGCAAGGAAAGGAAATAACATTTCCTCTAATCAAG
>NW_013861089.1:0-233 GCF_000517525.1 Limulus polyphemus
CAATTAAATTAAGAAACGGACATTTTTACGGACACAGAATGGGGTCGTGTAGACAAAGTTTTGTGTCATAACATAGTTGGACCTCAGCAAGCACGCGACCCCACTGTTTAGTAGGGTAATCTAATCACAAATTTGGCTACATGTTATCATCGGGTTTGTGGTCCCCAAAGACCTGATTCTATTGTAATTAGATAAAAAAAAAAGACACTAATATATTGTACGCTTGCGGGAAA
>NW_013861090.1:0-453 GCF_000517525.1 Limulus polyphemus
GAAGACAAGATTTTCAGCTAATACCATCTTACACTAGTCAGTTCCTGTGTTATATAGGTAATTAGATAAACTAATTAAGACAAGATTTTCAGCTAATATCATCTTACACTAGTCAGTTCCTCTGTTATATAGGTAATTAGATAAACTAATGAAGACAAGATTTTCAGCTACTATCATCTTACACTAGTCAGTTCCTCTGTTATATAGGTAATTAGATAAACTAATGAAGACAAGATTTTCAGCTAATATCATCTTACACTAGTCAGTTCCTCGGTTATATAGGTAATTAGATAAACTAATGAAGACAAGATTTTCAGCTAATATCATCTTACACTAGTCAGTTCCTCTATTATATAAGTAATTAGATAAACTAATGAAGACAAGATTTTCAGCTAATATCATCTTACACTAGTCCAGTTCCTGTGTTATATAGGGTAATTAGATAAACTAATT
>NW_013861091.1:0-339 GCF_000517525.1 Limulus polyphemus
TCTGTGACAAAGAACTATTGGGCACAGTGGGACCAGTATTCTTCACCGGGGATGGGAAACTGCAGATGGGAAAGTGACGACCTAGCAAACTGTTATACCGAGAAAGTTACGGGAAGATGTATTGCATCAATTCCTTGATAGATTAACAGGATGAAATCTCGGAGTTAAGAAAACATTGAGTCACTATGGTAGAGATTTTGCTTGATTTGTATGAGACAAGATGTGGAAGAATGGTGCAGGACCTGCAGTACATGTTGTGCTAAAAGAGGACCCAAGCATAAGGGACGTGCTTCAATGAAGTTATATGAAGTTGGTGCACCAATGTAAAAAGTGGCCGTT
>NW_013861092.1:0-706 GCF_000517525.1 Limulus polyphemus
TTTGTTTTAAAGGAGATATGGAAGGTTTTGCGTTTTGTACCACTACGTCGTTCCATTTGGACGGATCATCTCCAAATTTTATACGAACGTTCGTTGCATACTTGCAAATTTACATGCAAAATTCTAGCCTTCTATTATCATTTTTGCGACTTTTGTGGTCGTTTTATGTTACTCTTTTATTGGTTTTTCTGAAAGCGTACTTCACTGCAGTACACAGCAGTACACATACGCTTTCAGAAAAACCAATAAAAGAGTAACATAAAACGACCACAAAAGTCGACAAAAATGATAATAGAAGGCTAGAATTTTGCATGTAAATACGCAAGTATGCAACGAACGTTCATAACAAAATTTGGAGATGATCCGTCCAAATGGAACGACGTAATGGTACAAAACGCAAAACCTTCCATATCTCCTTTAAAACAAACAGTAGGAAGGTAAAACTCTGCATATTACTACGCAACGTTAAAGTGTACCTACAAACCAAATTTGGTGAAGAATCATCAATTTAGGACATTCTGGTAACAAGAAATCGAAAAACAATCAGTAACAAAAAGAGTGAAGCTTTTTGTTACTGGAAAAACAATTTATTTAGGACCCTCTGGTAACAAGAAATCTTTGGTGAAGAATCATCAAACAGTAGTAAGGTAAAACTCTGCATATTACTACGCAACGTTAAAGTGTACCTACATACCAAATTTTTAAA
>NW_013861093.1:0-339 GCF_000517525.1 Limulus polyphemus
ATGTTTTTGTATCTAACCTTATAGTGGCACGGGTTGTTGAAACTCTTTAATGTGTTGTTGTTTCTAGCTTTGAAAGGACAGGAGTTGTTGTAAGTCTTTAATGTGTTTTTGTATCTAACCTGATACTGACAGGAGTTGTTGTGAGTATTTCATGTGTTTTTGTATCTAACCTGGTACTGGCACGGGTTGTTGAAAGTCTTTAATGTAATGTTGTATATAACCTGGTACTGGCAGGAGTTGTTGTTAGTATTTAAGGTTCTTTTGTATCTAACTTGGTACTGGCACGGGTTGTTGTAAGTCTTTAATTTGTTGTTGTGTCTAACCTGGTACTTACAAAAC
>NW_013861094.1:0-1077 GCF_000517525.1 Limulus polyphemus
GAGTATTACAGTTTATTAATTACTGTAGTATACTATTATCACAGTTTATTAATAAATATTCTCTTAGTTTAGCCTTGGTTTAAGTCTATCAGTTAATATCCTTTCTTTTATCATTGACTCTTTTTATCTAGAATAACAAGACAGTAAACAAACTCATATAAGTAAGTTTTAGTTACTTACTAAGCTTTAGCTCTTTATCTAGAACAACAGGACAGTAAAAAAACACATATAAGTAAGTTTAGTTGTTTACTAAGCCTTAACTCTTTATCTAGAACAACAAAACAGTAAACAAACCCATATAAGTAAGTTTTAGTTATTTACTAAGCCTTAGCTTTTTATCTAGAACAACAGGACAGTAAACAAGTAAGTTTTAGTTATTTACTAAGCCTTAGCTCTTTATCTAGAACAACAGGACAGTAAACAAACTCATATAAGTAAGTTTTAGCTGTTTAGTAAGCTTTACCAACAGTAAACAAACCCATAATCTAGAACAACAGAAGCCTTAGCTCTTTTTAGCTCTTTACCTAGAACAACAGAACAGTAAACAAACCCATATAAGTAAGTTTTAGTTGTTTACTACAGTAAACAAACTCATATAAGTAAGTTTTAGTTGTTTACTAAGCCTTAGCTCTTTATCTAGAACATCTAGAACAACAGAGTTGTTTACTAAGCTTTAGCTCTTTCAAACCCATATAAGTAAGTTTTTTAGCTCTTTATCTAGAACAACAGGACAGTAAATTAAACAACTAAAACTTACTTATATGAGTTTGTTTACTGTCCTGTTGTTCTTGATAAAGAGCTAAAGCTTAGTAAACCACTAAAACTTACTTATATGAGTTTGTTTACTGTTCTGTTGTTCTAGATAAAGAGCTAAGGCATAGTAAATAACTAAAACTTACTTATATGGGTTTGTTTACTGTCCTGTTGTTCTAGATAAAGAGCTAAGGCTTATTAAACAACTAAAACTTACTTATATGAGTTTGTTTACTGTCCTGTTGTTCTAGATAAAAAGCTAAGGCTTAGTAAATAACTAAAACTTACTTATATTGGTTTGTTTACTGTTCTGTTGTTCTAGAT
>NW_013861095.1:0-340 GCF_000517525.1 Limulus polyphemus
GTACCACTGATATTATATGTAGAATACATAGGGAAACCCTGGCAGTACCACTGATATTATATGTAGAATACATAGATAACCCTAACAGTACCACTGATATTATATGTAGAATACATAGGTAACCCTAACAGTACCACTGATATTATATGTAGAATACATAGGTAACCCTGGCAGTACCACTAATATTATATGTAGAATACATAGGTAACCCTAGTAGTACCACTAATATTATATGTAGAATACATAGGTAACCCTAGTAGTACCACTAATATTATATGTAGAATACATAGTAACCCTGGCAGTACCACTAATATTATATGTATAATACATAGGTAACCCT
>NW_013861096.1:0-338 GCF_000517525.1 Limulus polyphemus
AAATACGTATTTTATTTTTGTGTCTTCTTTATGAGAGTACACAGTATTGTTAAATTTTTGTCTTCTTATTGACACTACACAGTATTGTTAAATCTTGTGTCTTTTTATTCATAGTACACTGTTTCGTTAAATCTTATGTCTTCTTATTGACAGTACACAGTATTGTTAAATCTTATGTTTTCTTATTGACACTACACAGTATTGTTAAATCTTGTGTCTTCTTATTGACAGTACACAGTACTGTTAAATCTTATGTTTTCTTATTGACACTACAATGTATTGTTAAATCTTGTGTCTACTTATTGACAGTACACAGTATTGTTAAATATTGTGTATTC
>NW_013861097.1:0-339 GCF_000517525.1 Limulus polyphemus
TTTGGAGATGGGAAACTGCAGATGGGAAAGTGACGACCTGGCAAACGATTACACCGAGAAAGTTACGAGAAGTTGTGTTGCGTCAATCCCATGATACTGTAACAGGAGGACATCTCGGAGTTAAGGAAGACATTGAGTCATCTACGACAAAGATTTTACTGGATAGGTATGAGGCGAGATGTGGAAGAATGGTGCAGGACATGCAGTACATGTAGTGCAAAAAGGGGACCCAAGCATAAAGGATGCCCACCTTATGAAGAGTTGCCTGTGAATGTGTCAGAGTTTGTGGAAGTGTTATCGGAAAGGATGGATGCTATTCACCATCAAGTACGTTCAAAC
>NW_013861098.1:0-340 GCF_000517525.1 Limulus polyphemus
TTTATTGAGGTAAACATTTTGTCAAGTTACATAAAAGAAACTTACCAATATCACTAATATTAAAGCTTGTCTGCCCACAGACAACACAAAACTTCCTTGATTAACAAAATATAATACTTTAATTCAACCTATTTTTATTTTTAAATCACGTACGTTCTAATAATATTGCAGGATTCACCTAAAATGATTGAATTTGTAATTTTCGTAATACTGCTAAGGCTATCTGCCGACATCTCTAATTGTACACTACTCAGTAGAGAAAAGGCAATCATTAAGCAGCACCCTACCTCCCACATTCACGCTAGGGTACAGATTATTACTATTGTAACGTACTCACTGC
>NW_013861099.1:0-747 GCF_000517525.1 Limulus polyphemus
TGCGATTGGTTAAAAGTATCCTATAACAATAGACAGACCTCATTATTCTTAACTTTGTTTAACGAAAAGTGGAGTTTATTATGAAACATTTCTATAAACGTAAATATAATCACGACGTGTTCGAATTTAGATTGAACTGGATTAGGGAACTTGTAGGATATGGATAGCTCCTGACGAAGCTGTAACAGCGGAAAATTGAGCTAATAAAGTTATATTCCGGAGATATAGGTCGTGATTATACATACTGATATCTCCTGACGAAGTTGTAATAGCGGAAAATTGAGCTAATAAAGTTATATTCCAGCTCTGGAATATAACTTCATTAGCTCAATTTTCTGCTATTACAACTTCGTCAGGAGATATCAGTAAATACAATCACGACCTATATCCCCGGAATATAACTTGATTAGCTCAATTTTCCGCTGTTAAAACTTCTACAGGAGATATCAATAAATATAATCACGACTTATATCTCCAGAATATAACTTTATTAGCTCAATATTCCGCTATTACAACTTCGTCAGGAGCTATCAATAAATATAATCACGACCTATATCTCCGGAATATAACTTTAATAGCTCAACATTCCGCTATTTCAACTTCGTCAGGAGATATCAGTAAATATAATCACGACTTATATCTCCACGAAGCTGTAACAGCGGAATATTGAGCTAATAAAGTTATATTCCGGGGATATAGGTCGTGATTATATTTATTGATATCTCCTTACGAAGTTGAAAGAGCGGA
>NW_013861100.1:0-340 GCF_000517525.1 Limulus polyphemus
GTTCACAGTTTTTATTTTCTTGTAGAAATTCGGTTGTCTCGGTCTAAATGTAAACAATTTTATCTGTTCCGACAGCCCGAGTGGTGGTTAAACTTAAATTAACGGAAAAATGGAAAAAGTGGTATTTACTTGATTTTAGAAAACTGTTTTGAGTGTTTCATAAATGAATTAATTCTCGTCGTATCAATTTATTGTATAAAAAACTTCCATCTTTGATACATCCATATACACACACACACACATTAAGGTGTTTAAATATATTTTTTTATATAAATCTCTTGCTCTGGCAATGAGAACCCTTGACTTCCCTCTACCAAAAAAGAAAGAAAAAAAAACAAGA
>NW_013861101.1:0-531 GCF_000517525.1 Limulus polyphemus
ACTAAGACACTTTAATTGTACTGCACACAACATATGTCAGTAAAATACTCGATACTGAATAAGACACTTTACTTTTATTGCACACAACATATGTCAGTAAAAATACTCGATACTGAATAAGACACTTTACTTTTATTGCACACAACATGTCAGTAAAATACTCAATACTGAATAAGACACTTTACTTTTATTGCACACAACAGATGCCAGTAAAATATTCGATATTGAATAAGACACTTTACTTGTATTGCACACAACATATGTCAGTAAAATATTCGATAGTGAATAAGACACTTTACTTGTATTGCACACAACATATGTCAGTAAAATATTCGATAGTGAATAAGACACTTTAATTGTACTGCACACAACATATGTCAGTAAAATACTCGATACTGAATAAGACACTTTAATTGTACTGCACACAACATATGTCAGTAAAATACTCGATACTGAATAAGACACTTTAATTGTACTGCACACAACAGATGCCAGTAAAATACTCGATACTGAATAAGACACTTTACTTCT
>NW_013861102.1:0-339 GCF_000517525.1 Limulus polyphemus
AAGTAAAGCTAAAGATGAGTATGGTGGTTGTAAATTCGGTAACTAAAGATACGCCTAGGTGTTCGTGGAGATGTTGTACCAAATAACGCTAAAGATGAGTAGGGGGTTACACAATCAGCAACTAGAGTTACACATAGGTGTTCATGGAGTAGTTGTTCCAAGTAAGGCTAAAGATGAGTATGATGATTATAAATTCGGTAACTGGAGTTACACCTAGGTGTTCATGGAGTAGTTGTACCAAGAAAGGCAAAAGATGAGTATGGTGGTTATAAATTCGGTAACTAGAGTTAACCTAGGTGTTCGTGGAGCTGTTGTTCCAAATAACGCCAAAGATGAGTA
>NW_013861103.1:0-339 GCF_000517525.1 Limulus polyphemus
TAATACACAAACAAAAATCGAAACAGTACATATGTGTGTCTGACTCCTATAATACACAAACAAAAACCGAAACAGATGCTTCGGTAATACATTCATTATTATTTAACCCGATAAAGGTGCTCACGAAGGAGCGTCTTTGTGCCAAAAAAAAGAACATCTACCCACCTCATTATTTAACCCGATAAAGGTGCTCACGAAGGAGCGTCTTTGTGCCAAAAAAAAAGAACATCTACACACCTCATTATTTAACCCGATAAAGGTGCTCACGAAGGAGCGTCTTTGTGCCAAAAAAAAGAACATCTACCCACCTCATTATTTAACCCGATAAAGGTGCTCACG
>NW_013861104.1:0-406 GCF_000517525.1 Limulus polyphemus
AGAACAGCCAGAAGTCGCAAGGAGCCATATCAGGAGAGTAAGGAGCTTGTTGAACCACAGGAGTCTGGTTTTTCACCAACAAAGTCTGAATCAAATGTGAGGAATGTGCTGGTGCATTTGTCGTGATGGAGGCGCCAATTTCCTGTTGACCACAACTCCGGTCTCTTGCGCCGCACAGCATCACGTAGGCGACGGAGGACATCCCTGTAGTACTCTTTGGTGATTGTTTGACCCTGTGGTGCGTACTCGTTGGGGTACCACACCGCAGGAGTCAAAGAAAACAGTCAGCATCACTTTGACGTTGCTGCGCACTTGGCGGGCCTTCTTTGGTCTTGGTAACAGTCGTCACAGTGGAAGCATTCCACGGGGATTTGGTTTCCGGGTCGTACCCGTACACCCAAGACTC
>NW_013861105.1:0-339 GCF_000517525.1 Limulus polyphemus
CAGTTTTCATATTTATTACAAATATAATTTAATATACAAATAATAATACTATTTCATTTAACGGTTATTACAAATAGTTATTACAAACAATGATTTATATACAAAAATTTTACAAACTTACATACAATATCGAGTCTTCTTTTTGGTCTGGAACTTCCTTGATGTCTTATCAAGGGTTCACGATGAGCGAGTTAATTTCGAGTTGACGTAGGTACAATTCACTTAATAAGTAGCTAGCTAGTTCTGTGATCTTCACTGGTCACACATCGATTTTTTCCCATCGGAGAAGTTAGGTAATGTTTTCGTAAAAGTACTAATGACCGATGTGAATCCACTGAA
>NW_013861106.1:0-339 GCF_000517525.1 Limulus polyphemus
AATCTGTACAGAACGACACGAGAGCTATGTGCGCTAGCCGTCCCTAATTTAGCAATTGTAAACTAGAGGGAAGGCAGCTAGCCAAAACTAGCTTAATGCGGGTTTGGACAAAGTATCAGCTATGTTATTATCGTTGTCTCGTTGGAATAATAGTCTTACTTGTAAAGTATTCAAAACTTTTATGACACATGGAAATTAATCATTAAATGAAAACACGATCAGCTATATTAACCGTCTTGTTCAAATATGTGTTTATCATGTAAACTATTGAATAACTTTTATTATATATATATATAATTACCTATAGAAGTGAAAACTACACTGTTGATGACGTAATTA
>NW_013861107.1:0-338 GCF_000517525.1 Limulus polyphemus
CTGACATTAAGTTTTCTTGCTCGATCCTAACGAAGATGAAGAACAGATACTGGCATTAATTTATCTTGCTTAATCCTAACGAAGATGAAGAACAGATACTGACATTAAGTTTTCTTGCTCGATCCTAACGAAGATGAAGAACAGATACTGGCATTAATTTATCTTGCTTAATCCTAACGAAGATGAAGAACAGATATTGACATTAAGTTTTCTTGCTTAATCCTAACGAAGATGAAAAACAGATACTGACATTAAGTTTTCTTGCTTGATCCTAACGAAGATGAAGAACAGATATTGACATTAAGTTTTCTTGCTTGATCCTAACGAGGATGAAAAAC
>NW_013861108.1:0-338 GCF_000517525.1 Limulus polyphemus
TTCAATACATCTTAAGGTCATAAAGACCCCGTGTATTCACTTGTTATATAAAATACTGTTATAATTACAACAGCATTTCATTGTACAATACACCATAAGGTCATAAATAACCCGTGTATTCACTTGTTATATAAAATACTGTTATAATTACACCAGCATGTTATTGTACAATACATCACAAGGTCATAAAGACTCCGCGTATTCACTTTTTTATATAAAATACTGTTATATTACAACAGCATGTTACTATACAATACATCATAAGGTCATAACGACCCCGTGTATTCACTTTTTATATAAAGTACTGTTATATTACAACAGCATGTCATTGTGCAATA
>NW_013861109.1:0-339 GCF_000517525.1 Limulus polyphemus
CAAATGCCCTCTTTATGGAATTTTCCCATATTCCTTAGATGTTTACGTATTGTTTCATGAAAGAATTGCAATTTCAGGGTCATTTCACAAGTGTGTTGTCTTGGGTTAGACTCAACAAGCGTCTTCAGAACATCAATATCAATTCCAACATGTTGGCCCCTGCCATCACAGTTTTTAAGGCTAAATTCACCTGAATGAAATTTGCTGAACCATCGTTGACACTAACGACCGTTCAAAACACTTCCATTAACTTCTTTGATATTCTTTATGGCTACAGAGGCGTTTTTCCTTTTTTCTATTCAAACAGCATTACATGCCGAATGTGTGTCATCACTATAA
>NW_013861110.1:0-337 GCF_000517525.1 Limulus polyphemus
CCTAGGATTCAAATTTGAGAGCTCTGGCCTTTGCATCCTGCATGGTAGAGGGGTGTGCTTGCTTCACTTGTATCTTAAGTTCTGGACTGTCCAAGGCATCTACAAACTGGTCCCTCAGCAACAACTTGAGGAGATCGGGTGGTGCAGTTGGGTAGGCCTTGTGTGCTATGCTTTCCAAGTCCTGTGCCAGCTCTTGCAGGCTCTTCCCTTTAGCACGGATTCTCGTCCTGAACCTGGCCCTGTAGACTTCTGACTGGTTTTGGGTTCCGTACCTGAGTTCTAGAGCCGACACCAGTGTTCTATAGTTGTGCCTGTCGTCTGCTGACAACTGTCCAAG
>NW_013861111.1:0-339 GCF_000517525.1 Limulus polyphemus
AAATAGAACGAATTATTTCATCAGCTGGATAACCCTGTTGTTAGTGTTAACAACTTATTTCTTAGGCCTTAAACGGCAGTTTAGCATTAGATGTTAGCTAGGCCTAAGTCGATATACTAAGCTATTAATATCACAGACACTGATAGTATAACATACAAGTACAAATAAATTTTTAATAAAAGTAAAACAATAAAATCAGATATTTGACACATTCTAAACAATACTATTAATGGGGGCAATATAAAAGAAATAATACAGTATTGACAAAATATTATTCATGAACATCTAGTAAACTACAATAATATTATTACCCAACCATTATAGTTTATACTCTTCATG
>NW_013861112.1:0-339 GCF_000517525.1 Limulus polyphemus
GTGTTTCTATCACCAAGATAGGATGGGTTTCTATCACCAAGACAGGATGTGTTTCTGTCACCAAGACAGGATGTGTTTCTATCACCAAGTGAGGATGTGTTACTGTCATCAACCTAGGATGTGTTTCTGTCACCAAGACAGGATGTGTTTCTGTCACCAAGACAAGATGTGTTCCTGCAATCAAGTAAGGATGTGTTTTTATCATCAAGTCAGGATGTGTTCCTATCATCAAGTCAGAATGTGTTTCTATCATCAACTCAGGATGTATTTCTATCATCAAGTCAAGGTGTGTTTCTGTCATCAAGTCAGGATGTGTTTCTATCATCAAGTCAAGATGTG
>NW_013861113.1:0-339 GCF_000517525.1 Limulus polyphemus
CCGATTGACGAGTAAAGAGCGTTTCTGATGAAGGGCTTGATTTAAATGTTCCAGTTGCTGACTATAGATCTCTGCATTGACAGTTCACTGTGGATTGAGGAGTTTGAAATGAATTACTCCTTTGATGTCCCACCAAATACAAAGCATCACTTTCTGCAGATGGAGTCCAGGTTTTGTGGTCAAAAGTGGTTTTTGTCTAGGACTGAGCCATTGTTTCTAGCATTTAATACTCGCATAGAGAATCCATTTTTCATCACTGGTGACAATTCTGTCCCAAAATGGTTGACGCACATTACACGCCACAAGAGACAAAGCCACATTCACACGTTGGAAACGATG
>NW_013861114.1:0-339 GCF_000517525.1 Limulus polyphemus
TTTCATTTAATGAATGTTTTGTTCTGATATATAAGTTGTTGGGTTTTTTTTTTCATCTGAAAAAGAGACATTAATTTCTTGACAACCTAATATTTACCTCCTTTCACGTTCTCTCACGCTTCCTTCCCACTAAGAGGTGGTGTTAGAGACTGCAGAAGTTCTCCCCACCCACCATATTCTCCAGATATGGCAACATCAAATTACAATCTTTCACATTCTCCCACGCTTCCTTCCCACTAAGAGCCAGTGTTAGAGACTGCAGATCGGGTCAGCGTCAAAAAAGTGACAATATTATCTGAAGGAGGTGCTTATATACAGTACCAAGATAGAGGGGACATT
>NW_013861115.1:0-507 GCF_000517525.1 Limulus polyphemus
TAACAAAGGGTTGTACTGTCTCTACTAAAGTAAGAGTTAAACAGTGAAATCTATACTTACAAAGGTTTGTACTGTCTCTACTAAAGTAAAAGTTAAACAGTGGAGTCTACACTTACAAAGGTTTGTACTGTCTTTACTAAAGTAAGAGTTAAGTAGTGAGGTCTATAATTACAAAGGTTTATATTGTCTCTATTAAAGTAAGAGTTAAACAGTAAGGTCTATGCTTACAAAGGTTTGTACTGTCTTTACTAAAGTAAGAGTTAAGTAGTGAGGTCTATAATTGCAAAGGTTTATATTGTCTCTACTAAAGTAAGAGTTAAACAGTGAGCTCTGTACTTGGCTCACTGTTTAACTCTTACTTTAGTAGAGACTCTGTACTTTCAAAAGTTTGTACTGTCTCTGCTAAAGTAAGAGTTAAACAGTGAGGTCTATACTTACAAATGTTTGTACTATCTTTACTAAAGTAAAAGTCAAACAGTGAGGTCTATACTTACAAAGGTTTGTACT
>NW_013861116.1:0-338 GCF_000517525.1 Limulus polyphemus
CGATACTGTGTACTGTCAATAAGATGACACAAGATTTATCAATACTGTGTACTCTCAATAAGAAGACAAAAGATTTAACAATACTGTGTACTGTCAATAAAAAACACAAGATTTAACAATACTGTATACTGTCAATAAGAAGACTCAAGAGTTAACAATAGTGTGTACTGTCAATAAGAAGACACAAGATTTAACAAAACTGTGTACTCTCAATAAGAAGACACCTGATTTAACAATACTGTCTACTGTCAATAAAAACACAAGATTTAACAATACTGTGTACTGTCAATAAGAAGACTCAAGATTTAACAATAGTGTGTACTGTCAATAAGAAGACA
>NW_013861117.1:0-631 GCF_000517525.1 Limulus polyphemus
TCGTTTTTACTCAAGGTTAAGCAAAGTTGTTTTTTTTAGCTTTTCATTGGGTATAATATTTTTAGTTAATGCTATAGTGTCTGAATTTTGAGTTTTCCGACGTATTAAGCACTATCCAATATTTTTCTATTAACTTTGCGTCAGAAACAAACTTTTTTCTATTTTCCAAAAAAATTCATATTTTCACCAAAAAAGGAAAGGGTATAAGCCCATGGTTTTGTCCAAATTTTGAAAAAAATTGTTTTTCCTCATATTTCAATACAGAGATGCCCTCGGTGTAAGACTTTCAAAATAGATATCCTTTCATCAAAATTCCCAATAGTTATTTCTTAATCTGTTATTAAAACTTCGGCTAGCTTCGATTTTACTGGTTTTCTCTTTTTTTTTGTCTTCAGTTATATTGTAAGCAAAGAATAGCTTTAAAATTAAGATTATTCAAATAAAATCCGAATGTGTAAAGGCCGTGACGTCTTCTTATGAAATAAACTTTTACATTTGAATCGTTTTTACTCAATACACATTGAAAAGCTAAAAAAAGAAGAACTTTGCTTAACCTTAATGTTTTTAGATTATGCTATAATGTCTGAATTTTGAGTTTTCCGACGTATTAAGCACTATCCGATATTTTTCT
>NW_013861118.1:0-339 GCF_000517525.1 Limulus polyphemus
CCGTGGAAAATTCTCCGATAGTCGGTAACGTTCTTTCGTCTGCTACCGCGTTTAACTTGTTCCCATAATATAAGAGGGAAACTAAGGTTAGGGTCATCCCACTCAAAATTTCGGGGTACAGTCTCCGCCTCAGATATGCGGAAAGCCTCGGCATTGAACGCCAACCACCGGTCGAGGTATCGCATGTATACTAAGATAATAACTATTTATTTAAAGTGACTCTTAATTACGTATAAATAGTCTTGTTTACTATAAAATAAAGCATAAGCTATAATCTTTTTTCCTTCTTCATAAGTTTAATACAAGCATGTTCACGTATACTATTATAACATCTACAAA
>NW_013861119.1:0-358 GCF_000517525.1 Limulus polyphemus
TATAAGCTTAGTTTAGTAGAGGACTATATGGCAATGGCTACTATTAGCTTAATAGTGATGACTATAATGGTAATGGCTACTATGAGCTTAGTTTAGTAGTGAGGACTATATGACAATGGCTACTACAAGCTTAGTTTAGTAGTGTTGACTATATGGCAATGGCTACTATAAGCTTAGTTTAGTAGTGTTGACTATATGGCAATGGCTACTATAAGCTTAGTTTAGTAGTGTTGACTATATGACAATGGCTACTATTAGCTTAGTTTAGTAGTGAGGACTATATGGCAATGGCTACTACAAGCTTAGTTTAGTAGTGAGGACTATATGACAATGGCTACTACAAGCTTAGTTTAGTAGC
>NW_013861120.1:0-266 GCF_000517525.1 Limulus polyphemus
ACTTCTCACACAGAATAGGTATCAACAAATCATACTTCTCACCAGGGTACCAATCAACAAATAATACTTCTCGCACAGAATAGGTATCAACAAATTATTCTTCTCACCAGGCTACCAATCAACAAATCATACTTCTCACACAAAATAGGTATCAACAAATTATACTTCTAACCAGGCTACCAATCAACAAATCATACTTCTCAATCAGAATAGATATCATCAAATCATACTTCTAACCAGGCTACCAATCAACAAATCATACTTCT
>NW_013861121.1:0-1012 GCF_000517525.1 Limulus polyphemus
CTAACGAACGGAGACGTAACAAATTGGTGTCAGAAGTGGGATGAAAAAAGAAAGAAATGGAAACGAGAAGCGGCAAATCAAACTATAGCTTAGCAGACTTGATGGCAGCAATACAAGAGCAGCCCAAGAAACAAGAAGAACGAGAAAATAAACAAGAAGAGAGACAACAGCAATTGCAAGAAAACCTGCAACAGTGGCAGCTCGAACAACAAAATAAACAAGAAGAGAGATTACAACAGTTGTTGGAGGAAAAAGAAAAGAAACAAGAAGAGAAATTACAGCAGTTCTTGGAGGAAAAAGAAAAGAAACATGAAGAACGATTGCAGAAGTGGCAAGAAAACTTTCTCCTCTAACAACTGCTGTAATTTCTCTTTTTGTTTATTTTTTTCTCCTCCAACCACTGCTGTAGTCTCTCTTGTTTATTTTGCTGTCCGAGCTGCCATTGTTGTAGGAAAATAAACAAGAAGAGAAATTACAGCTGTTGTTAGAAGAAAGAAAATAAACAAGAAGAGAAGTTACAGCAGTTGTTAGAAGAGAAAGAAAATAAATAAGAAGAGAAGTTACAGCAGTTATTGGAGGAAAAATAAAAGAAACAAGAAGAGAGACTACAGCAGTGGCAACTGGAACAAGAAAGGAAACAAGAAGTACAAACGGAAAACATTAGTAAAGTCAAAAGCGAATTACATACTTTTTAGAAGTCACTTCACAGATATGAATGTCAGTAATAGGAGTGATCCAGTACGAAGCAAACCACAGTAATACGATGGGAAAGCACCGTAGGAAGCATATAGAGCACAATTTGAGCTACTGGCAGAAATAAATGGATGGACAGAGGAGCAGAAAGCAGTATATATGGCAATGAGCTTGAAAGGACAACCACTGGAAATACTTGGACAGTTGTCAGCAGACGACAGGCACAATTATAGAGCACTGGTAGCGGCTCTGGAACTCAGGTACGGAACCCAGAATCAGTCAGAAGTCTACAGGGCTAGGCTTAGAACGAGAATCCGTG
>NW_013861122.1:0-339 GCF_000517525.1 Limulus polyphemus
TGCTCTGATATCTAAAGTCTCCTGTTTGGGTTTAATCCGGGTATTGAACCAGTGTTCCAGATTTAAATATAAATATATAAACACATATGTACAACACACAGATATATGTAGAAGCACACACAATACACGCACACGTCTTCTCTATCACAAAGTTGTGTAACCCCACGCACACTCGTCACACTACTTGTATCAACTGCCTGTAAGCATTGTATCATCTTACAACAATGCACGCAGAGGTGACTGCAGGAATGAGGTCTCATTGCAGGTACTTACACAAAAAGTGCTCCGATATCCAAAGTCGCAAAAAGTCGCCGAATTTTTTATTTCACTGATTTTTCT
>NW_013861123.1:0-1076 GCF_000517525.1 Limulus polyphemus
TGATGGGAAAGCATCATCGATAATAAAGGAATAATTAAATAAATGTTTTGTTTTGATATATAAGTTGTTCGGGTTTTTTCATCTAAAAAAGTGACATTTTACACTCGGGTTGTTAATGCCATGTTTGAAGAAACCACTTGGCTTTGAAGCAAAAAACATGTCGATGTCCTCTTCAACACCTTCCATATTTGCATACGTTTTCTTAATAAGATGGTGTTGCAGTGAACGAAAAAGATGGCACATATCTGGAGAATATGGTGGGTGGGGGAGAACTTCTCAACCCAACTCCATAACCTTGTGTTGCATCAAACATGCCACATGTGGACGTGCATTGTCGTGGAGAATAAAACCTTTTCAACTGACAAGTGAAGGGATTGATTTAAATGTTCCAGTTGCTGACTATAGACCTCTGCATTGACAGTTTGCTGTGAATTGAAAAATGCTGAAAACAATGGCTCAGTCCAAGACATAAACCATTTTTGACCCCAAAACCTGGACTCCATCTGCAGAAATTGATGCTTTGTATTTGGTGGGACATCAAAGAATGAATTCATTTCGAACTCCAGTATATGCATAAAGAATTCATTTTCCATCACCGGTGACAATTCTGTCCAAAAATGGTTCACATAAATTATGTGCCAGAAGAGTCGAAGCAAAGTTCACACGTTGAAAAGATGATCATCGGAGAGTTCGTACTACAAGAAGGGAAACAATGCTTCTGTAGCCACAAATAATATCAATCAAGTTTATGGAAATGTTTGAATGTTTGTAAGTGTCAATGATGGTTCAGGAAATTTCGTACAAGTGACTTTAGCCTTAAAAACTGTGATGGCAGGGACCGACATGTTGAAATTGATATTGATGGTCTGAAGATGCTCATGAAACAATATGTAAGCATCTAAGGAATATGGGAAAACTCGATAAAGAAGGTGTTTGGGTTCCACCAAACAGCATTACATGCCGAATGTGTGTCTCATTGTGTGCCATCACTATAAAGGATTAGAGTATATTCAACTTTACACATCATTATGTATTGGAATTTCAAATAGTCTGAAATTGAGTTAAATGATAGTTTA
>NW_013861124.1:0-339 GCF_000517525.1 Limulus polyphemus
ATAATGTAGAGTAATGTTGCTATGCTATAATGTGGAGTTGTGTTCCTATGTTATAATGTAGAATAATGTTGCTATACTATAATGTAGAGTAATGTTGCTATGCTATAATGTAGAGTAGTGTTCCTATGCTATAATGTGGAGTTGTGTTCCTATGTTATAATGTAGAATAATGTTGCTATACTATAATGTAGAGTAATGTTGCTATGCTATAATGTAGAGTAGTGTTCCTATGTTATAATGTAGAGTAGTGTTCCTATGTTATAATGTAGAGTAACGTTGCTATGTTATAATGTAGAGTAGTGTTCCTATGTTATAATGTAGAGTAGTGTTTTGATGTTA
>NW_013861125.1:0-339 GCF_000517525.1 Limulus polyphemus
GTTTGTTTAAGACCGACTGGATTAAATAGGACCCAATAGTTAGTATCGTTCTATGACCCACTTTTGACTTTAGTCTGCAGCCAATATGTTAATTGACTCATATATTTACAACATATATACATGTGTTTGTTTAAAACCGACTGGATTAAATAGGACCCATCAGCTAGTATCGTTCTTTGGCCCACTGTTGACTTTAGTCTGCAACCAGTTTGTTAATTAACTCATATATTTACAACATATCTACATGTGTTTGTTTAAGACCGACTGGATTAAATAGGACTCAATAGCGAGTATCGTTCTATGACCCACTGTTGACTTTACTTTGCAGACAATGTGTTT
>NW_013861126.1:0-339 GCF_000517525.1 Limulus polyphemus
GATGCAGTAGTTGGTAAAATACATGGACATACATTAGATTGTTATATGTAATGTACTAATTGATATTATACACGGTTAACATTAGAATTTTATATGTGACTAGCTGTGTACCCGTCTTTCGTACGGGTTGTGTGTATAAATAATACATTAATTTAACAATTAACAAACAAATTACTTGTACATTATTTACATTACATTTTAAATTTTTTATTGCATATTATTATAACAATTAAATATAAGTTAACAAAATATATTGTAGACCATGTATTAACTGCGTCACTTAGAAAAAACGGAAAATGTCAAATTGTGATGAGTTGTGAAAAAATTAGTTTTTATTTA
>NW_013861127.1:0-339 GCF_000517525.1 Limulus polyphemus
CCGACGAAACTTTAGCGACACAAGTTCTTTACTTAATAAAACTGGTTTATTCTTTCCGAATACAACTTTATGATACACTTATTTTCAACAATCGCGCTAAAACAAACGCTATATCAACGAACGTCAATAATACTTCTGACTGCAGTTCAATTACTCACTATCTTCACACACACATTACATTATCCTGTCACGTTGTCACCCTCTTTTATATACCAGACTACCCTATATCTAGTAAATACTAGAGCATTCGCCAAAGTACGGGATAGTTCTAGAAAGTAGAGGGCGTGAGAATAGTGATCTCGATGACGCAACAGTAACTACTTCTCGCTCTTCATTCAT
>NW_013861128.1:0-615 GCF_000517525.1 Limulus polyphemus
TATGTTAAAGACAAGCACATTATATTTACTGTATTCAGTAACGACGAGGTATGTTAAAGACAAGCACATTATATTTGCTATATTCAGTAACGACGAGGTATGTTAAAGACAAGCACATTATATTTACTGTATTCAGTAACGACGAGGTATGTTAAGGACAAGCACATTATATAAATATTATTATTGTAGCATTTAGCAATTACTTATGAATAACAAATTATACATTCAAATATTTGAAAGTTAAGTAGGAGCTATCAGACTTCAGTTTGACTGTCTCGGAGAAGGCCTACATTAAGGTCTTTATCAGATTTCAGTTTGCCTGCCTCGGAGAAGGTCTACAATTAAGGTCTTTATCTGATTTCAGTTTCCCTGCCTCGGAGAAGGCCTACATTAAGGTCTTTATCAGATTTCAGTTTGCCTGCCTCGGAGAAGGCCTACATTAAGGTCTTTATCAGATTTCAGTTTGCCTGCTTCGGAGAAGGCCTACATTGAGGTATTTATCAGATTTCAATTTGCCTGCCTCGGAGAAGACCTACATTAAAGTCTTTATAAGATTTCAGTTTGCCTGCTTCGGAGAAGGTCTACATTAAGGTCTTTATCAGATTTCAGTTTGAC
>NW_013861129.1:0-339 GCF_000517525.1 Limulus polyphemus
ATTATTTACTGCTCCAGGGATAGGTACAATATGTATAGTAAATACTACACTACGGATAGGTACACTATGTAGAGTAATTACTGCACCAGGGACAGAGTACACTATGTAGAGTATTTATTCTACACCAGGGATAGGGAACAGTATGTAGAGTATTTACTACACTAGGCATAGGGTACAGTAGGTGGAGTATTTACTGCACCAGAGATAAGGTACAGTATGTAGAGAATTTATTCTAAACAAGGGATAGGGTACAGTATGTAGAGTATTTACTGCACCAGGGATAGGGTACAAGATGTAGAGTATTTACTTCACCAGGGATAGGGTACACTATGTAGGGTA
>NW_013861130.1:0-339 GCF_000517525.1 Limulus polyphemus
AAGCTACTGTTATGCCTCTGTGTTCGTTAGTTAATTTTCCGTAAAAATTCTTTCCGGAGAAACTTTAGCGATACAAGTCCTTTCTTAAATAAAACTGGTTTATTCTTTCTGAATGAAAGTTTACTGTTTTATTAATTAAAATTTGTTGTGTATTGCTGTAAATATCTACCACATAACTGTAGAAATTCTTATTCTTGTACAAAGTTTACTCATCCACAATCCAACTCGCCTACTTGGAATGAAGTGTATAAGAAAATATACTAAAGTGTAAATACAATCTATCTTTTGAGATAATCATTATTGGCTGACTGTACAAATACTGGTATTATTTCAAATTAC
>NW_013861131.1:0-878 GCF_000517525.1 Limulus polyphemus
GTGGCCTTACAACAAACAGTACTATCATATTTATATGGAAGTAGTTTCATAGGTATACAAGAGACAGTACTGTTATATTTATATAGAAGTAGTTACATGGACATACAACAGACATTACTATTATATTTATATAGAAGTAGTTACATGGACATGTAACAGACATTACTATTATATTTATATAGAAGTAGTTACATGGACATGTAACAGACATTACTATTATATTTATATAGAAGTAGTTACATGGACATGTAACAGACATTACTATTATATTTATATAGAAGTAGTTACATGGACATACAACAGACATTACTATTATATTTATAGTCCATGTAACTACTTCTAATACAACCGACAGTACTATTATATTTATATAGAAGTAGTTACATGGACATAAAACAGACAGTACTATTATATTTATATATAAGTAGTTACATAGATATACAACAGACAGTACTATTATATTTATATAGAAGTAGTTACATGGACATATAACAGACAGTACTATTATATTTATATATAAGTAGTTACATAGATATACAACAGACAGTACTATTATATTTATATAGAAGTAGTTACATGGACATACAGCAGACAGTACTATTATATTTATATAGATTCACCATCCTAGTAGCCTGTAGCTACTCACCATCCATAACCCTCTAAACTCCACTCACCATCCATAACCCTCTAAACTCCACTCACCATCCATAATCCTCTAAACTCCACTCACCATCCATTAACCCTCTAAACTCCACTCACCATCCATAATCCTCTAAACTCCACTCACCATCCATAACCCTCTAAACTCCACTCACCATCCATAACCCTCTAAACTCCACTCACCATCCATAATCCTCTAAACTCCACTCACCATCCAC
>NW_013861132.1:0-339 GCF_000517525.1 Limulus polyphemus
ATTGCTGACACTCCTGTCTGGAATGTGACTTCTGGCAGAACTGAAGATGTCTGCATTAGGGTTTAGCTGCGGGGTCTGGAAGGGGCTTCCTGTTGTCTGGAGCTGATTAGGTCCATGGTTAATATATCCTCCTTGTGTAAAGAACAGTAAATCATCCTTTAATGTATTTAATTCACTTCGAAATTTACTAATTGTTTCCATTTGTGTATGCTGGCTTTCTCTCAATTGTTGGAGACTTTCTCTTTCTCCCCCAACCACTGTGTAGTCTCTCTTCTTGTTCATTTTCTCTCTCCTCCAACCACTGCTGTATCCTCTCTTCTTGTTTCTTTTCTTTTTCCT
>NW_013861133.1:0-506 GCF_000517525.1 Limulus polyphemus
AGATGTTTAGTAGGTGTCTTGACAAAGTCGTATCAGAGATGTTTAGTAAGTGTCTTGACAAGGTCGTATCAGAGATGTTTAGTAAGTGTCTTGACAAGGTCATATCACAGATGTTTAGTAGGTGTCTTGACAAGGTCGTATCAGAGATGTTTAGTAAGTGTCTTGACAAGGTCGTATCGCAGATGTCTAGTAAGTGTCTTGACAAGGTCGTATCGCAGATGTTTAGTAAGTGTCTTGACAAGGTCGTATCACAGATGTCTAGTAAGTGTCTTGACAAGGTCGTATCACAGATGTTTAGTACGTGTCTTGACAAGGTCGTATCAGAGATGTTTAGTAAGTGTCTTGTCAAGGTCGTATCGCAGATGTTTAGTAGGTGTCTTGACAAGGTTGTATCGCAGATGTTTAGTAGGTGTCTTGACAAAGTCGTATCAGAGATGTTTAGTAAGTGTCTTGACAAGGTCGTATCAGAGATGTTTAGTAAATGTCTTGACAAGGTCATATCACAG
>NW_013861134.1:0-340 GCF_000517525.1 Limulus polyphemus
TGTTGAACAGGATTGGTGACTCTAGTCATACTATAGTAATGTTGAACAAGGATTGTTACCTTGGTCACATTGCAGTAACTTTGAACAGGATTGGTGACCCTAATCATACTGTAGTAATGTTGAACAGGATTGGTGACCCTAGTCATACTGTAGTAATGTTGAACAGGATTGGTGACCCTAGTCATACTGTAGTAATGTTGAACAGGATTGGTGACCCTAGTCATACTGTAGTAATGTTGAACAAGGATTGGTTACCTTGGTCACATTGTAGTAACTTTGAACAGGATTGGTGGCCCTAATCATACTGTAGTAATGTTGAACAGGATTGGTGACCCTAATC
>NW_013861135.1:0-339 GCF_000517525.1 Limulus polyphemus
TAATGTTTTTCTTCATTACCCATTTAAGCCGTCTCCAGCCATTATTAGTCTCAAAGTGGGTTCCTCGTCATCGAACCTTCTATTATCATCTACTACTTTATCAACAACCTTCTATTATCATCTACTACTTTATCAACAACCTTATATTGTCATTTACTACTTTATCAACAACCTTCTATTGTCATTTACTACTTTATCAACAACCTTCTGTTTTCATTTACTACTTTATCAACAACCTTCTATTTTCATTTACTACTTTATCAACAACCTTCTATTGTCATTTACTACTTTATCAACAACCTTCTATTATCATCTACTACTTTATCAACAACCTTCTAT
>NW_013861136.1:0-337 GCF_000517525.1 Limulus polyphemus
ACACAGTACTTGCTACTGAACAACATACTTCTACTGTGGTTAATATACAAAAGTATAGTGTGTCTCTTCATTATTACACACAGTACTTGCTACTGAATAACATACTTCAGCTGTGGTTCATATACACCAAAGTATAGTTTATATCTTCATTATTACACACAAGACTTGCTACTGAATAACATACTTCTACTGTGGTTCATATACGAGTACACCAAAGTATAGTTTATATCTTCATTATTACACACAGTACTTGCTACTGAACAACATACTTCTACTGTGGTTCATATACACCAAAGTATATTGTATCTCTTCATTATTACACACAGTACTTGCTATT
>NW_013861137.1:0-471 GCF_000517525.1 Limulus polyphemus
ACATAGACATCAAATTGAAGAATCTTTAGTAATGTTGTAGCTTGATAGTTAGCCTATCTGTACATAGACATCAAACTGAAGAATCTTTAGTAATGTTGTAGCTTGATAGTTAGCCTATCTGTACATAGACATCAAACTGAAGTATGTAGCTAGATAGTTAGCCTATCTGTACACAGACATCAAACTGAAGAATATTTAGTAAGGTTGTGGCTTGATAGTTAGCCTGTCTGTACATAGACATCAAACTCAAGAATGTAGCTTGATAGTTAGCCTATCTGTACATAGACATCAAACTGAAGTATGTAGCTTGATAGTTAGCCTGTCTGTACATAGACATCAAATTGAAGAATGTAGCTTGATAGTTAGCCTGTCTGTACATAGACATCAAATTGAAGAATGTAGCTTGATAGTTAGCCTATCTGTACATAGACATCAAACTGAAGTATGTAGCTTGATAGTTAGACTATCTGT
>NW_013861138.1:0-338 GCF_000517525.1 Limulus polyphemus
GATATTATATTATTAGTCAAATTATCATACTATCTGCACCGACCTGTACACTGGTGTTATTGTGGGTATTATATTATATTATTAGTCAGGTTATCATACTATCTACACCGTTCTGTATACTAGTGTTATTGTTGGTATTATATTATATTATTAGTCAGGTTATCATACTATCTACACGGTTCTATATACTAGTGCAATTGTTGGTATTATATTATTAGTCAGATTATCATACTATCTACACCGTCCTGTATACTAGTGTTATTGTTGGTATTATATTATTAGTCAGATTATCATACTATCTACACCCTCCTGTATACTAGTGCAATTGTTGGTATTAT
>NW_013861139.1:0-334 GCF_000517525.1 Limulus polyphemus
GCCTCATGGTAAGTAAGTGAAGCAAGAGTTTACGTATATTGGACACTGTAATAACTGGAGTTCTTGGTTGCATGCCTCATGGTAGGTAAGTGAAGCAAGAGTTTACGTATATTGGACACTGTAATAACTGGAGTTCTTGGTTGTATGCCTCGTGGTAGGTAAGTGAAGCAAGAGTTTACGTATACTGGACACTGTAATAACTGAAGTTCTTGGTTGTATGCCTCGTGGTAGGTAAGTGAAGCAAGAGTTTACGTATACTGGACACTGCAATAACTGGAGTTTTGGTTGTATGCGTCGTGGTAGGTAAGTGAAGCAAGAGTTTAGGTATATTGGA
>NW_013861140.1:0-541 GCF_000517525.1 Limulus polyphemus
TCACTATCCATCTGTATTAAAAGACCTACCAGCCACTATCCATCTGTATTAAAAGACCTACCAGACACTATCCATCTGTATTAAAAGACCTACCAGTCACTATCCATCTGTATTAAAAGACCTACCAGCCACTATCCATCTGTATTAAAAGACTTACCAGACACTATCCATCTGTATTAAAAGACCTTCCAGTCACTATCCATCTGTATTAAAACTCCTACCAGCCTTTATCCATCTGTATTAAAAGACCTGCCAGTCATATCCATCTGTATTAAAAGACTTACCAGCCACTATCCGTCTGTAATAAAAAACCTTTCATTTATTATCTATCTATAATAAAATACCTACCAGCCACTATCTATCAATAATAAAACACCTACCAGTCAATATCCATGTATAATAAAACACCTACCAGTCACTATCCATCTGTATTTAAAGACATACCAGCGACTATCCATCTGTATTGAAAGACCTACCAGCCACTATCCATCTGTATTAAAAGACCTAAAAGCCACTATCCATCTGTATTAAAAGACCTACC
>NW_013861141.1:0-337 GCF_000517525.1 Limulus polyphemus
TCGACAAAAGTCACACCAACTCCAGTTTCGTTATGATATTGTTAAGTCGACAAAAGTCCCACCAACTCCAGTTTCGTTACGATATTGTTGAATCGACAAAAGTCACACCAACTCCAGTTTCGTTATGATATTGTTGAATCGACAAAAGTCACGACAACTCCAGTTTCGTTATGATATTGTTGAATCGACAAAAGTCCCACCAACTCCAGTTTCGTTATGATATTGTGAAGTCGACAAAAGTCCCACCAACTCCAGTTTCGTTATGATATTGTTGGATCGACAAAAGTAGCACCAACTCCAGTTTCGTTAGATATTGTTGAATCGACAAAAGTCACAC
>NW_013861142.1:0-526 GCF_000517525.1 Limulus polyphemus
TCCTGTCAATAACAAGACACACGATTTAACGATACTGTGTACTGTCAATAAGAAGACACAATATTTAACGATATTGTGTACTGTCAATAAGAAGACACAAGATTTAACGATACTGTGTACTGTCAATAAGAAGACACATTATTTAACAATGCTGTGTACTCTGAATAGGAAGACACTCGATTTAGCAATAGTGTGTACTATCTACAAAAAGACCCAAGATTTAACGATACTGTGTACTGTCAATAAGAAGACACAAGATTTAGCGATACTGTGTACTGTCATTAAGAACACACAAGATTTAACGATACTGTGTACTGTCAATAAGAAGACACAAGATGTTCTTATGGACAGTGCACAGTATAGTTAAACACAAGAAAAGAAGACACAAGATTTAGCAATACTGTGTATTATCTATAAAAAGACACAAGATTTAACGATACTGTGTACTGTCAGTAAGAAGACACAAGATTTAACGATACTGTGTACTGTCAAAAAGAAGACACAAGATGTAACGATACTGTGTACT
>NW_013861143.1:0-339 GCF_000517525.1 Limulus polyphemus
GGTTCACACACTTTACTTATGGTGCCTACTGTTCGCTTGACTCGATTATCTATATCTTCAATTTATATGCATATCTGTTCTGCCGATGGCTTTATTTGCCGGGCTTATATACTAAAAAAGAGGAAGCCTGGCAAACACTCGGACATTCGCGAGGTTCCTCGATAAGTCATGATCCTTCTAGAAACTGCAGCGCGCATGCTCCCAGCGTCGCGTGACTTCCCCTGTCGTAACAGTAGTATTGTTTGTTGTTTGTATTTAAATACAAAGCTACAAACTGGTCTATCTGTGATGTGTCCAACTAGGGGATTGAAAATTGAAACCCGATTTTAAGCGTTACAT
>NW_013861144.1:0-339 GCF_000517525.1 Limulus polyphemus
ATCATAAACGAACAGATAACAATGAACACTCCCCACATATCTCTAACATTATTAATTTCTCAGACATAACTTTATCAGAAGCTAAACTCAGTCCTCTTTTTAAAGGTCTCGACTTCTGCCCTAACAATATATTTTATTAATGAAACCGAACTTCTTGTGACCTGCATGAATTCTCTTGAAGACTAAGACTTCGAGAATTGTTTCACAACAAACTCCACCCCACTGAAAATCAACATACATCGACCTTCAAAGGAAAGTCTTCATGACATCAAACAGAGAATCACATTTATAGAGTTATATTAAAGCACTGGAAAACAATATAATATAAACCTTAAAATA
>NW_013861145.1:0-339 GCF_000517525.1 Limulus polyphemus
TTTGGCATATATACTGAAGGTTTACATCTTGGTATCACTTTCCTTATCCACATGCATGTGCGCGTGCGAATCTTTTTTATGAGGGTAGGTAGCGACAAAAGTTTACTTATAAATGTGGTCATTTGACTAACTTTCATTAACGGATGACATATTCAAATCTGTAGTTCTGTTCGTTAAAAGTGCTACTTTACGATCTCAGTAAACGCGTAACACAATCTGAATCACACTAAAATATTTGCCAGGCATAAATTGGACAATTCTTTTGTAAAAACCCAAGTTTAAAAACAAAACTTACTGTGAATAAACATATACATGCCGTCTACTCACTTGAGATGAAAT
>NW_013861146.1:0-339 GCF_000517525.1 Limulus polyphemus
TGCTGATTCCATGAAGCTATGTTATGATAAGAGATCTACTGAAGTTTGTTTTGTACCAGGAGACAAGGTGTGGTTGTATAATCCCAGGAAGACCAAAGGGAAGTCTCCTAAGTTGTCATCTCCATGGGAAGGCCCATATGACATAGTGGATCGTCTCTCAGACGTGACTTTCCAGATAAAATGTGGGCGGCGAGGGAAGCCAAAGGTGGTGCATGCCAACAGGCTTTGGCGTTATCACGGTCCAGGACATTTCAGTTGGAATGAAGTGAACAATGGAACAAAAGACGTTGCTGAAGATGTGTCACCTGGAAAGGCCACTGTCAAAGAAGAAACTCTACT
>NW_013861147.1:0-339 GCF_000517525.1 Limulus polyphemus
TGTTCCTCTTTACAGCCGTTTTTGTCCTCTCCGATGGACCAGGATGACCTGGAACGCTGCTCAGTTGTTTCCTTGCTGTGTTTCCTGAAGTGCATGATGCTTCTGTTGACTGTCGAAAGCGGGATTCCTAAATTCTTCGAAATTTGCCGCTGACTTATTCCACCATCTGTTTGACCTACTATCCTTCCTCTAACAAAATCTGACAATTCAAGAGAACTTTGAGTTCTAGGCATGTTGTAGCATAAGATAATTAATGTGTGGACCATTTTCATTTATATAGTGCTCTGTGAACACAAATTAGTTAGCATAAATCAGTTAAATGACGAAAAATTAGGTGTC
>NW_013861148.1:0-339 GCF_000517525.1 Limulus polyphemus
TCACGGTCCAGAACATTTCAGTTGGACACATAATGAGTATCTAGAAGGTTCGTAAAGGCTCGAGTGTTTGCCAGACACCCTCTTTTTTATATATATAAGACTGGCAAGAAGTGACAGCATCGAATAGTTACAGATAGAGAGATTGAAGATATAGAGACAGACAATTGAGTCAAGCACGGTAGTGACCGTAAGTAAAGTGCGAGAATCATTGTGAATTATAGCGTGTGTTTTAGTTAAAGTGACTGTGAAAATTAAGCGTATTGCAAAGTTATATTGAGAAAGAATAAACTAGTTTTATTTAAGAAAGGACTTGTATCGCTAAAGTTTCTTCGGAAAGAA
>NW_013861149.1:0-828 GCF_000517525.1 Limulus polyphemus
AAGTTTACTAATGTTTTCCATTTGTACTTCTTGGCACTGTTGTAGTCTCTCTTCTTGTTTCTTTTCTTTTTCCTCCAACAACTGCTGTAACTTCTCTTCTTGTTTATTTTCTTTCTTTTCTAACAACTGCTGTAACTTCTCTTCTTGTTTATTTTCTTTCTCCTCCAGCCACTGCTGTAGTCTCTTGTTTATTTTGATGTTCGAGCTGCCATTGTTGTAGGTTTTCTTGCCACTTCTGTAATCTTTCTTCTTGTTTCTTTTCTCGTTCTCCTTGTTTCTTTTCTTTTTCCTCCAACAACTACTGTAATCTCTCTTCTTGTTTATTTTCTCGTTCTTCTCGTTTCTTTTCTTTTTCCTCCAACAACTGCTGTAATTTCTCTTCTTGTTTATTTTGCTGTTGGAGCTGCCACTGTTGCAGGTTTTCTTGCAACTGCTGTTGTCTCTCTTCCTGTTTCTTTTGCTGTTCTTGTATTGCTGCCATTAAGTCTGCTAAACTGTAGTTTGATTTGCCGCTTCTCGTTTCCATTTTCTTTTTATCCCACTCTCTGACACCAATTTGTTACGTCTCCGTTTGTTAATTAACTTTCTCCGTAAATTCGTTCCGACGAAACTTGCGACACAAGTTCTTTACTTAATAAAACTGGTTTATTCTTTCCGAATACAACTTTACCGATACACTCAACTTCAACAATCGCGCTAAACAAACGCTATAACAACGAACGTCAATAATACTTCTGACCGCAGATCAATTACTCACTCTGTACCCACACATTACATTCCCCTCTTTTATATACCCGACTACCCTATATCTAGCAAACACTAGAGCAT
>NW_013861150.1:0-339 GCF_000517525.1 Limulus polyphemus
CTCTGGTCTTACTGTTCTCTCAAGTAGACATACTACTCTTCTTGACTTGGAACTTATTGTAAAGTCTGCTTGTACCTTAAATTAGATTTGCTGAGTACTAATTATCTTAGTTATTAGTCCTTCAGCAATTCTCACTCATCATTATTCTACTTTTATACTTGTCCTCTGATAGATAGTTTGCTGGTCTTTGGTAATGCTGTTCCAATAGCTAGATCAACTCACTGTTACCTTGCTGTATTGAAGACCCTGTTGTTACTACAGCTAATCACAGTCACTGTTAGATATTTTGATGGATTTTAATACTCACATTCTTATAACTAATGCTAGGCCTACCCACTG
>NW_013861151.1:0-1224 GCF_000517525.1 Limulus polyphemus
GCCAATATAAGAGGCTTTACAGTCTCCACGTGACTAAAGATATACAAGTCATGAATAAAGGAAATTGGGAGGAAGTATTTAGTACGGAAAGAATGCTGTATGCGTGACGTGGGTTAAGAAACTAATCTGAAATTAACTTGGGGGTAGTAACGATGCATTACGAGATTAATTTGACTTTTTAAGATAAGGCTTTGTTTACTAATGTATGGAAGACAAGAGTATACAGTAAGTTTTGGTACAGTTGGTAGTCTGGGTGGATTTATAAATTTCTTAGTTAGATAGGTAATAGTGATTTTTCGTAATAAATATTGTGGGTAGCCGGTACATTTTAAAGTATCGGTTACACTCAGAAAACCTCATTAACCCTAACAGTAATGGATTCTGTACATCAATTTACAGAAAAAAGACTTGCACAATTTGGCAGCTTTATCCAGTTCACGTACAAAATAAATATTGTAACGTGCTTATTAAACATAACTCGTAACCTGTGTTCCACTTACCTTAAGTCACATGCGAGTTTAATGGTAGGATGTTTTGATTCAGGTGGGATTGTTCAATCAGACAGTTTCTACTGTTTAAGTTATTGTTTATTTTATATTCCTTGATGTTTTGGTAATTTTAGCTTTTATTGAAAAATCATCTTTCACACACATATAAAAAAGTTTAAACTCATTTGCGTCACCCTTGTGCATTTTGAAGCTCATTTTATAAAGTTCTCATTCACTTCGTACCAAGTACTCGTCATGCTCTGCATTTCTTAGACCTCCTTAGAAGTCTTCCAATATATATATATAAACGTAATAAGTTGTTTGAAATATTAGGAACAACAACATGAAAATTCCAAATATATATTTCTGTCTGATTTGTTCTTTAGCAACAGAAACGTGTAGAAACTGTACAGAGTGAAACGTTTTCCAAATAAAATAAAAAGATTCACCCGATCTAAAGGTTCACATCAGCAAGTTTCCTTTATTGTTGATATAAATATTGTTACGACAGCGGAACTCACGTGATGAATTTCTCGAATGATCAACTCCAGGTTTCATGTTCAGGATTTTTCCTAACTATTTATCAATTCATAGACATATTTGTGAAGATTTTTGTAAGTGTTCATTGGCAGTCACATCAACCAATAAAATTTCTTGTGTCAAACTCTCCTTGTACAAACCTTGTAACACACATTATAATCGTCCATGTGCTCTGGGCCTGCATCATACCAGACAA
>NW_013861152.1:0-617 GCF_000517525.1 Limulus polyphemus
TTCTAAATGGATATCCTTTCATCAAAATTCCCAATAGTTATTTTGTAATCTGTTATTAAAACTTCAGCTAACTTCGATTTTACTGTTCTTTTTCTTTTTTTTCTCTTCAGTTATATTGCAAACAAAGAATAGCTTTAAATAAAGATTATTCAAATAAAATCCGAATGTTTAAAGGCCGTGACGTCTTCTTATAAAATAAACTCCTACATTTGGATTATTTTTACTCTAGGTTAAGCAAAGTTTTTTTTTATTAGATTTTCAATGGATATAATATTTTAGTTAATGCTATAGTGTCTGAATTTTGAGTTTTCCGACGTATTAAGCACTATCCGATATTTTTCTGATGCAAAATTAATAGAAACAGACTTTTTTCTATTTTCCAAAAAAATTAATATTTTTACCGAAAAGCAAAGGCTATAGCGCATGCAATTTTTTTCAAAATTTGGACAAAAACATGGGCTATAGTTTCCTCATATTTCAATACAAAGATACCCTCGGTGTAAAGGCTATCGAAATTGATATCCTTTCATCAAAATTCCCAATAGTTATTTTGTAATCTGTTATTAAAACATCGGCTAGCTTCAATTTTACTGTTTTTTTTCTTTTTATTTGTCTTC
>NW_013861153.1:0-339 GCF_000517525.1 Limulus polyphemus
GTTATATTCCGGGGATATAGGTCGTGATTATAATTATTGATATCTCCTGACGAAGCTGTAACAGCGGAAAATTGAGCTAATAAAGTTATATTCCGGATATATAGGTCGTGATTATATTTACTGATATCTCGTGACTAAGTTGTGATTGCGGAATATTGAGCTAATAAAGTTATATTCCGGGGATATAAGTCGTGATTATATTTATTGATTACTTCTAACGAAGCTGTAACAGCGGAAAATTGAGCTAATAAAGTTATATTCTGGAGATATAGGTCGTGATTATATTTATTGATATCTCCTGACGAAGTTGTAATAGCGGAAAATTGAGCTAATAAAGTT
>NW_013861154.1:0-339 GCF_000517525.1 Limulus polyphemus
CCATGTACATAATATTTACAAGTCTACATTCCATGTACACAATGTTTACAAGTCTACATTCCATGTACATAATGTTTACAAGTCTACATTCCACGTACATAATATTTACAAGTCTACATTCCATGTACACAATGTTTACAAGTCTACATTCCATGTACATAATGTTTACAGTCTACATACTATGTACATAATGTTTAAAAGTCTACATACCATGTACATAATGTTTACAAGTCTACATTACATGTACATAATGTTTAAAAGTCTACATACCATGTACATAATGTTTACAAGTCTACATTCCATGTACACAATGTTTACAAGTCTACATTCCATGTACAC
>NW_013861155.1:0-339 GCF_000517525.1 Limulus polyphemus
AAGTCTAGTTACCGAATTTGTAACCACCATACGCATCTTTAGCGTTATTTGGTAGAACAACTCCACGAACACCTAGGTGTAACTCTAGTTTTCGAATTTGTAACCAACATACTCATCTTTTGCGTTATTTGGTACAACAACTCCACGAACACCTAGGTGTAACTCTAGTTACACAATTTATAACCACCATACTCATCTTTAGCTTTACCTGGCACAACTACTCTATGAACACCTAGGTGTAACTATAGTTACCGTATTTATAACCACAATACTCATCGTTAGCGTTATTTGGTACAACAACTCCACGAACACCTAGGTGTAACTCTAGTTACCGAATTT
>NW_013861156.1:0-337 GCF_000517525.1 Limulus polyphemus
TTTCAAATATAAGGAATAAAATAAAACTTTATTTCATTAGAAACAAACTTTCAAATATAAGGAATAAAATAAAACTTTATTGCATTAGAAACAAACTTTCAAATATAAGGAATAAAATAAAACTTTATTGCATTAGAAACAAACTTTCAAATGTCAGAAATAAAAAAATCTTTATTGCATTAGAAACAACCTTTCAAATATCAGAAATTAAATAAAACTTTATTGCATTAGAAATAAACTTTCGAATATAAGAAATAAAAAACTTTATTGCATTGGAAAGAAACTTTCAAATATAAGAAAAACTTTATTGCATTAGAAACAAACTTTCAAATATAAG
>NW_013861157.1:0-338 GCF_000517525.1 Limulus polyphemus
CCGTTTGTATTTCTTGTTTCTTTTCTTGTTCCAGTTGCCACTGCTGTAGTCCCTCTTCTTGTTTCTTTTATTTTTCCTCCAACATCTGCTGTAATTTCTCTTCTTGTTTCTTTTCTCTTTCCTCCAACAACTGCTGTAATCTCTTTTCTTTTTTATTTTCTCGTTCTTATTGTTTCTTTTCTTTTTCCTCCAGCGACTGCTATAATTTCTCTTCCCGTTCTTTTTGTTTCTTTTCGTTTTCCTCCAACAACTGCTGTAATCTCTCTTCTTGTTTATTTTCTCGTTCTTCTTGTTTCTTTTCTTTTTCCTTCAACAACTGCTGTAATCTCTCTCTTCTT
>NW_013861158.1:0-563 GCF_000517525.1 Limulus polyphemus
TAAAAATGGATTTGTATCTGGTCTCAATGACTCACCACTTAGCTGTCGAAATGGATCTTTATATATATACACCCAGTATCTCTAAACCTAGCATAAAAATGGATTTGTATCTGGTCTCAACGACTCAACACTTAGCTGTCAAAATGGGTCTTTATATATATTCACCCAGTATCTCTCAACCTAGCACATAAAAATGGATTTGTATCTGGACTCAATGACTCACCACTTAGCTGTCAAAATGGATCTGTATATATATACACCCAGTATCTCACAACCTAGCATAAAAATGGATTTTTATCTGGACTCAGTGACTCACCACTTAGCTGTCAAAATGGATCTACTGGGTGTATATATATAAGCTAGGTTGAGAGATCAAATCCATTTTTATTATATATTAAAGATCCATTTTGACAGCTAAGTGGTGAGTCATTGAGTCCAGATATTATACACCCAGTATCTCTCAACCTAGCATAAAAATGGATTTGTATCTGGACTCAATGACTCACCACTTAGCTGTCAAAATGGATCTTTATATATATACACCCAGTATCTCTCAACCTAGT
>NW_013861159.1:0-337 GCF_000517525.1 Limulus polyphemus
TTATCGTTGACTATTGTGTCTTCTTATTGACAGTACACAGTATCGTTAAATCTTGTGTCTTCTTATTGACAGTACACAGTATACTTAAATCTTGTGCCTTCTTATTGACAGTACACAGTATCGTTAAATCTTGTGTCTTCTTATTGACAGGACACATATGTTAAATCTTGTGTTTTCTTACTGACAGTACACATTATCGTTGAATATTGTGTCTTATTATTGACAGTACACAGAATCGTTTAATCTTGTGTCTTCTTATTGACAGTACACAGTATAGTTAAATCTTGTGTCTTCTGATTGACAGTACACAGTATCGTTAAATCTTTTGTGTTCTTAT
>NW_013861160.1:0-379 GCF_000517525.1 Limulus polyphemus
TTACCACTGTAAGTTGTATGGCATCAGACGTTTTCACTTGATTAAGTACCAGGTATATTACCACTGTAAGTTGTATGGCATCAGACGTTTCTACTTGATCAAGTACCAGGTATATTACCACTGTAAGTTGTATGGTATCAGACGTTTTCACTTCATTAAGTACCAAGTATATTACCACTGTAAGTTGTATGGCATCAGACGTTTTCACTTCATTAAGTACCATGTATATTACCACCGTAAGTTGTGTGGCATCAGACGTTTTCACTTGATTAAGTTCCAAGTATATTACCACAGTAAGTTGTATGGCATCAGACGTTTTTACTTGATTAAGTTCCAGGTATATTACCACTGTAAGTTGTATGGTATCAGACGTTTTTAC
>NW_013861161.1:0-378 GCF_000517525.1 Limulus polyphemus
GTGTACTGTCAATAAGAAGACACAAGATTTAACGATACTGTGTACTGTCAATAAGAAGACACAAGATTTAACGATACTGTCTACTGTCAATAAGAATACACAAGATTTAATAATACTGTGTACTGTCAGTAAGAACACACAAGATTTAACGATAATGTGTATTGTCAGTAAGAAAACAGAAGATTTAACAATAATGTGTCCTGTCAATAAAAAGACATAAGATTTAACAATATTTTGTTCTGTCAATAAGAAGACACAATATTCAACGATAATGTGTACTGTCAGTAAGAAATCACAAGATTTAAAAATAATGTGTCCTGTCAATAAGAAGACACAAGATTTAACGATACTGTGTACTGTCAATAAGAAGACACAAGA
>NW_013861162.1:0-339 GCF_000517525.1 Limulus polyphemus
TGCAGCTCTTGGCAAAGTTACACTTCTGGCTTGGAGAACATTAGAAAGTAAGGACATTTCTTGAAGTATGTCTATCATCAATGCTAAATCTGCCAAGAAATATTTGTTGCAAAGACGGGCAGCAATTCCTGAATGGTTTGTCCTAGTAGTGAAAAAATTATATAAAGCTGTGTTGCGTCATCGAGGTCACGTGACTGGTTTGGCGCCCTCTAGTTTCTAGAACTATCTTGTTCTTGCAGGAATGTTCTAGTATTTACTAGATTGGGGTAGGCTGGTATATATAAGAGGGGACAACGAGATTAGTGTAGTGTGTGTGTGTAGATAGTGAGTAATTGAACT
>NW_013861163.1:0-330 GCF_000517525.1 Limulus polyphemus
CACAAAGTATAGCATTATTGCATTTTTAACACTAGATCTACAGTTACATAATTTAAATTTTTCAAGACTTAAAAGACAGAGAATGATAGTTCTCTATAGATATATGAGCCTTTTCTACATTTTTCTTCTTAGCTAACTCTAGTTTTGGATGTTTATAATAACCTTCTGCGTATACTCGCTTGTTAAAACTATTGTTGTTTTTGACAGATTTTCTCTTCATATCCTTTATTTTTGCTATATCTTGCAAGCTTTCTATCCATAAGTTTCGATTTCATTATCTCTATAGCTAACCAACCTATAATGTGAAATTCGTTTAATTTAAGTCTCTTT
>NW_013861164.1:0-336 GCF_000517525.1 Limulus polyphemus
ATTGGTGTCACAGAGTGGGACAAAAGGACAACGAGAAGCGACAAATCAAACTACAGCTTAGCAGACTTAATGGCAGCAATACAAGAACAGCAAAAGAAACAAGAAGAGAGACAACAGCAGTTGCAAGAAAACCTGCAACAGTGGCAGCTCGAACAGCAAAATAAGCAAGAAGAGAGATTATAACAGTTGTTGGAGGAAAAAGAAAAGAAACAAGAAGAGAAATTACAGCAGTTGTTGGAGGAAAAAGAAAAGAAACAAGAAGGAAGATTACAGCAATGGCAAGATAACTTGCAACAGTGGCAGCTCAAACAGCAAAATAAACGAGAGAGGCTACAG
>NW_013861165.1:0-338 GCF_000517525.1 Limulus polyphemus
GTTTTGTACCAGTACGTCGTTCTATTTGGACGGATCATCTCCAAGTTTTGTATGAACGTTCTTTGCATACTTGCGTATTTACATGCAAAATTCTAGCCTTCTATTATAATTTTTGCGACTTTTGTGGTCGTTTTATGTTACTCTTTTATTGGATTTTCTGAAAGCGAATGTGTACTGCAGTGAAGCTTTTGGTTACTGATTGTTTTTCGATTTCTTGTTACCAGAGGGTCCTAAATTGATGATTCTTCACCAAATTTGGTATATAGGTACACTTTAACGTTGCCTAGTAATATGCAGAGTTTTACCTTCCTACTGTTTGTTTTAAAGGAGTTATGGAT
>NW_013861166.1:0-499 GCF_000517525.1 Limulus polyphemus
GAAAGACAAACTGACAAGAAAACAAACAAAAACACTACTTAAAAATAAGGAGTACGTCGAAAGTTATACAAATCAGGTAGGACGGTTGTTAACTACAATGAACATGAAGTACACATATATGTTTCTGAAGAGAAATATCATTTTGCTTCTTATAAGCCTTGATGTTTCCAAGACACTAGACAAATAATTTCTTGTTTGGAAAATCCTAAAGGCTATTTTTCACTCTCTTATGTATGTATAATTATAATCTTTCTTCTCGGGTTTGTAATACTCGTGCACACACCATAACACCTATCGTTCTTGAGGGGGTTTACACAGTGTTCGAATAAAAAAACAAAAAGTGTTTTATCTCACTCTATTAATAAGTAGTAAATCAAAAGTTATACAAATCACGCAATAATGTGATAAACAAGAAGAACACTCATGTATATTTCTAGGAAGATACATCCTGGTGATTATTCTACGTCTTGAGGTTTGCAAGATACAACACAAGGAATAT
>NW_013861167.1:0-337 GCF_000517525.1 Limulus polyphemus
GGATAGTGGCTGGTAGGTCTTTTATTATGTATGGATAGTGACTGGTAGGTCATTTATTATATATGGATAGTGGCTGGTAGGTCTTTTATTATAGATGGATAGTGACTGGTAGGTGTTTTATTATAGATGGATAGTGGCTGATAGATCTTTTACCACGAATAGAGAGTGGCTGGTATGTCTTTTATTACATATGGATTGTGGCTGGAAGGTCTTTCATTATATATGGATAGTGGCTGGTAGGTCTTTTAAAATAGATGGAAAGTGACTGGTAGGTCTTTAACGATAGATGGATAGTGACTGGCAGGTCTTTCATTATATATGGATAGTGGCTAGAAGG
>NW_013861168.1:0-345 GCF_000517525.1 Limulus polyphemus
AGTACACAGTATTGATAAATCATGTATCTTCTTATTGAGAGGACACAGCATTGTTAAATCTTGTGTCTTCTTATTGATAGTACATAGTATTTTTAAATCTTGTTTTCTTATTGATAGTGCATAGTATTGTTAAATATTGTGTCTTCTTTTTGACGGTAAAAGGTATCGTTAAATCTTGTGTCTTCTTATTGAGTGTAAACAGCATTGTTAAATATTGTGTCTTACTATTGAGAGTACACAATATTGTTAAATCTTGTGTTTTCTTATTGACAGTACACAGTATCGTTAAATCTTGTGGCTTGTTATTGATAGTACACAGTATTGTTAAATCTTTATGTCATTGAC
>NW_013861169.1:0-340 GCF_000517525.1 Limulus polyphemus
GTTAAATCTTGTGTCTTCTTATTGACAGTACACATTATCGTTAAATCTTGTGTCTTCTTATTGACGGTACACAATATCGTTAAATCTTGTGTCTTCTTATTGACAGTACACAGTATCGTTAAATCTTGTGTCTTTTTATTGACATTACACAGTTTTGTTAAATCTTGTGTGTTCGTATTGAAAGTACACAGTGTTGTTAAATCTCTTGTATTCTTATTGACAGTATACAGTATCGTTAAATCTTGTGTCTTCTTATTGACAGTACACAGTATTGTTAAATCTTGTGTGTTGTTATTGATAGTATACAGTATTTATAAATCTTGTGTCTTTTTATTGATAA
>NW_013861170.1:0-507 GCF_000517525.1 Limulus polyphemus
AAACCCTCATGCTGTTATTTCACTGTATAAACATAGATGTAGTACTCGCATAGCCTTCATCGAACAATAATGATACTTCTTGTGTAACAACAACAACAAAAAAGATAAATGACATAAACGTCATATCTTAAATATTTTCTGGAGTTTTGACAATTATAAGCTCGTGAACAGAATTTCAAAATAATGAAAACAGAGGAAGTGTGCTGTGGTCCTGATTGAAGTGTTTGACATAGAATCAAATATTACAACACAAGTATGAGAAAGTGTGCTGTTGCCTGGTTGAAGTATGTGACATAAAATCAAATATTACAACAAAAGTGTAAGGAAGTGTGCTGTGATGGAAGTGTGCTGTGATCCTGGTTGAAGTGTTTGACATAGAATCAAATATTACAACAAAAGTATGAGAAAGTGTGCTGTGATCCTGGTTGAAGTGTTTGACATAGAATCAAATATTACAACAAAAGTATGAGAAAGTGTGCTGTGATCCTGGTTGAAGTGTTTGACATA
>NW_013861171.1:0-457 GCF_000517525.1 Limulus polyphemus
ATAGATATTACGTATTGTTGTTTGACAATGTTTGAGCTAGCGAATACATATTATTACCAAAGTGAAAATACTTAAAATACTCGTTAGAAAGTTTAAGCACATAGCGTACAAAGAAACATAAAAAATACTTCCCAAATTTTGATTTATTTATTCAAGATGATCTTTCAGACAACAGCTTTTCTGGTATAAATCTATGATACAACGAGTTTCAGCCAGTAGTCGGTAGAACAATAAACAACTGACTTAAACTATAGTGAACGAGTGAGGTGTCATTGTTGAATTGATATTGTTGTGGTAGTTATAAAACACCAAATAATAATATGAAAGAAACGCCATTGTTGATGGAAAGTGGAAATCACATTCATGGACCATAAATTCATGTTTCTATGGACAATTCATGCCGATTTCCAAGATTCTCGTCATTTACAAATACGCACCTTTGTACACATGGGAGTTT
>NW_013861172.1:0-339 GCF_000517525.1 Limulus polyphemus
CAACAAGTTAGCGCATGTGTAACCACCATACTTACATTTAGCCCTACTTGGTACAACAACTCCACGAACATCTAGATGTAACTCTAGTTACAGAATATATAACTACCATACTCATCTTTAGCCTTACATATCACAACAACTCTACGAACACCTAGATGTAACTCTAGTTACCGTATTTGTTAATACCATACTCATCTGAAGCGTTATTTGGTACAACAACTCCATGAACACTTAGGTGTAACTCTAGTTACCGAATTTGTAACCACCAACTTCATCTTTAGCCTTACATGGTACAACTACTCCATGAACACTTAGGTGTAACTCTGGTTACAGAATTTT
>NW_013861173.1:0-338 GCF_000517525.1 Limulus polyphemus
CACACAAAGTGACAGTCATTCATCATCAACTGTTGATCTGGCCGTTCAATGTGTCACACAAAATGACAGCCATTATCAACTGTTGACATGGCCGTTTAATGTGTCACACAAGGTGTCAGTCATCATCAACTGTTGACCTGGCCGTTCAATGTGTCACACAAAATGACAGTCATCATCAACTGTTGACCTGGCCGTTTAATGTGTCACACAAAATGACAGTCATCGTCAACTGTTGACCTGGCCGTTTAATGTGTTACTCAAAGTGACAGTCATCATCAACTGTTGACCTGGCCGTTTAATGTGTTACACAAAGTGACAGTCATCATCAACTGTTGACC
>NW_013861174.1:0-338 GCF_000517525.1 Limulus polyphemus
GGAGCTCGTCCCTTATGCTTGGGCCCCTTTTAGCACAACATGTACTGCTTGTTCTGCACCATTCTTCCACATCTTGCCTCATACCTATCCAGTAAAATTTCTGTCGTAGGTGACTCAATGTTTTCTTAACTCCGAGATGTCCTCTTGTTACAGTATCATGGGATTGACGCAACACAACTTCCCGTAACTTCCTTGGTATAACCGTTTGCCAGGTCGTCACTTTCCCATCTGCAGTTTCCCATCTCCGGAGAAGAATACCATCTTCAAGTTTCAACTGGTCCCATTGTGCCCAATAGTTCTTTGTCACAGGGCTTAGACTAGACATCTTCTCCCAAGAA
>NW_013861175.1:0-338 GCF_000517525.1 Limulus polyphemus
TGTGTATAACGACTTTCTGGCGTAACTAATTCTACATAACAACTTTCTGTCTCCCTGTAAACAGCATGTGTGTATAACGACTTTCTGGCGTAACTCTAATTGTATATAACAACTTTCTGTCTCCCTGTAAACAGTATATGTGTATAACGACTTTCTGTCTCCCTGTAAACAGTATATGTGTATAACAACTTTCTGTCTCCTTCTAAACAGTATGTGTGTGTGTATAACAACTTTCTGTCTCCCTGTAAACAGCATGTGTGTATAACGACTTTCTGGCGTAACTCTAATTGTATATAACAACTTTCTGTCTCTCTGTAAACAGTACGTGTGTGTATAAC
>NW_013861176.1:0-597 GCF_000517525.1 Limulus polyphemus
AATCAAGCTATACCTTGACAAAACATGATGCTAGTTATATGTCAGGACAAGATGTGGGTTGTAAGGTAGAGCTTGATTTGACAAAATATGATGTTATTTATATGTCAGGACAAGATGTGGGTTGTAATTCAAGCTCTACATTACAACTCACATCTTGTCCTCAAATTATGATGCTAGTTATATGTCATGACAAGATGTGGGTTGTAAGGTATAGCCTGATTTGACAAAATATGATGCTAGTTATATGTCAGGACAAGATGTGAGTTGTAAGGTAGAGCTTGATTTGAAAAACATGATTCTAGTTACATGTCAGTACAAGATGTGAGTTTTACGGTAGAGCTTGATTTGACAAAATATGGTGCTAGTTATATGTCAGGACAAGATGTGGGTTGTAAGGTAGAGCTTGATTTGACAAAACATCATGCTAGTTATATATCAGGACAAGATGTGGGTTGTAAGGTAGAGCTTGATTTGACAAAGTATGATGCTAGTTATTTGTCTCAAATCAAGCTATACCTTACAACTCACATCTTGTCCTGACAAATAACTAGCATCATATTTTGTCAAATTGGTAGAGCTTTTTACAACTCACATCTT
>NW_013861177.1:0-422 GCF_000517525.1 Limulus polyphemus
AAAAGAACAAAATCTTCATAGTTACAACAGAAGGAAACACCACCCAACGTGATAAAGCCATGTTGCCTCGGGCAACAAAAATGTTATAACACATGTTATAATAATAATGATAATGTTTCATACCAATAATTGTTAGAATGAAAAAAAATAAATACAGTTGTGTCACATTCCTTAGAAAACGTCAGTAGCTACTAAATAAATGATTAACATTAGCTGGAGTATGATTTATGTTATAGACAAACATCAATTTTACAAATAATCTAACTTATACTTATTGTCAGCTAAGATTTATTTACGAGGTAATACATTCAGTACAATCCAAAACCACTTTCTATACTTTACCAATGTTATAAGTTCGAGGTCCGGCGTTATTGACAGTTGAAATATATATGTTGCAAAACAGCCTCCTCTTGGCCCGGCAT
>NW_013861178.1:0-339 GCF_000517525.1 Limulus polyphemus
ACATTCCAAATACTAACTTTCTAGTGTTAGTTTTGCGATTTGTATGGTCGTTTATGTTACACCTTGTTTGTCTTTCTGAAATAGTATGAGTAGTGCAGTGAAGCTATTTTTTACTACTTTTTTCTCGATTTATTTCTACCACAGGGTACTGTATAGATGGATATTAACCAAATATTATATATAGGTTCACTAGTTCGTTCCGAAATTACATGCAAAGTTTCACCATGCTACTCTTCGTTTTGAGGGAGTTATAGGCAGGTTTTGCGTTTCGTACCAGTATTTCATTAAATTTCAACGGATCTTCTCGAAATTTTTTATGAAGGTTCGTTTAGTCCTTGC
>NW_013861179.1:0-338 GCF_000517525.1 Limulus polyphemus
CTGACGCAACATTATTATCAATGTTTATTATTATTATCAGTGTATTAGTATTATTACAAAGGCCTGCAATGGTTTTACTGTCATGAAATTTTTACATGTTCTACAGTAATTCCTGTACGCTGAATCCGAAAATTATATCCATTTTTCTCCATGACGTACAAATTTATAATAAAACGTCATAACGCAATACATAAAAGAAAGACCACAACAAGTAATTTTGAGATTAAAACACGTAAATTTTACACACAAAAAAAAATCAGGATGAATGAGGATGTATATTCGTTTGACATCAACGTTCTTCCCTTTTGTTCAATTTGTTTGTATTTTTGTTAACAAAC
>NW_013861180.1:0-391 GCF_000517525.1 Limulus polyphemus
TAATATTTGTTATATTATTTCCTAATTATAAACCGGAAGAATATGAACTTGTTTAAAGACTTGTTATATTTTTACCTTATTATAAACCCCGACAATATGAACCTATTTCAAGACTTCTTATATTTTTAACTCATTACAAACCCTAAGAATATGAACTTGTTTAAAGACATGTTATATTATTACCCCATTATAAATCCTAAGAATATGAACTTGTTTAAAAGACTTATTATATTATTACCTTAATATAAACCCCGAGAATATGAACTTCTTTAAAGACTTGTTATATTATTACCTTATTATAAACCCCAAGAACATGTACATGTTTAAAGACTTGTTATGTTATTACCTTATTATAAACCCCAAAGAACATGAACTTGTTTAAAGACTTGTT
>NW_013861181.1:0-338 GCF_000517525.1 Limulus polyphemus
CGATAGTGCCTAGATAGATAGTAATATAACTACCCGATAGTACCTATATAGGTAGCAATATAACTACCCGACAGTGCCTAGGTAGGTAGTAATATAACTACCCGATAGTCCCTAGGTAGATAGTCACATAACTACTCGATAGTGCCTAGATAGGTAGCAATATAACTACCCGATATTGCGTATGTAGATAGTAATATAACTACCCAATAGTGCTTAGGTAGATATTAATATAACTACCCGATAGCGTCTAGGTAGGTAATAATATAACTACCCAATAGTGCTTAGGTAGATAGTAACATAACTACCCAATAGTGTCAAGGTAGGTAGTAATATAACTA
>NW_013861182.1:0-337 GCF_000517525.1 Limulus polyphemus
GAGTCTTCTTATTGACAGTACACAGTATCGTTAAATCTTGTGTTTTCTTATTGACAGGACACATTATTGTTAAATCTTGTGTTTTCTTACTGACAGTACACAGTATTGTTAAATCTTGTGTCTTCTTATTGACAGTACACAGTATATTAAATCTTTTGTCTTCTTATTGACAGTACACAGTATCGTTAAATCTTGTGTCTTCTTATTGACAGTACACAGTATCGTTAAATCTTGTGTCTTCTTATTGGCAGTACACAGTATTGTTAAATCTTGTGTTTTCTTACTGACAGTTTACAATTACCGTTGATAATTGTGTCTTCTTATTGACAGTACACAG
>NW_013861183.1:0-339 GCF_000517525.1 Limulus polyphemus
GGCTAAAGATGAGTATCGTGGTTATAAATTCTGTAACTAGAGTTACACCTAGGTGTTCATGGAGTAGTTGTACCAAGTAAAGCTAAAAATGAGTATGGTGGTTATAAATTCTGTAACTAGAATTACACCTAGGTGTTCATGGAGTAGTTGTACCAAGTAAAGCTAAAAATGAGTATGGTGGTTATAAATTATGTAACTAGAGTAACACCTAGATGTTCGTGGAGTTGTTGTACAAAGTAAAGCTAACGATGAGTATTGTGGTTATAAATTAGGTAACTAGAGATACACCTAGGTATTCGTGGAGTAGTTGTACCAAGTAAGGGTAAAGATGAATATGGT
>NW_013861184.1:0-764 GCF_000517525.1 Limulus polyphemus
CATGTTTTGTCTCTCCCTTCACTATGTTCTGAACACTATTTATATAAGCTATTTAGTAACACAAAATTTGTTATGGTTAACATCTAACGATATCAAACAACTTAAGAACTATTTTAATTGTATTTCTAATACAATATTCCGAACAGCCTTTTTTGATTTTGTTTCTATAAATTCTTTTAGAAGTGTATAGGACATTTGAAGATTAAGAAAATGTACGAGGTTAGTTATCGTTACAAACAATTGTGTGTTATACGTGATAATCAACATTAAGGCGATTTGCAAATTTCAAATCACACATGGTGTGTTTTCTGTAGTTGATTATCGTCTAAGAATGTTTCCATCAACATTAAGGCGTTTTGCAAATTTCAAATCACACATGGTGTGTTTTCTGTAGTTGATTATCGTCTAAGAATGTTTCCAGCGTCCAATTCCTTGTTGGTACATTTGAAATAAATTTCAAATCACACAATCACACATGGTGTGTTTTCTTTAGTTAATTATCGTCTAAGAATGTTTCCAGTTTCCATGTCTTTGTTCGCGCATTTGGAATAGCGTCTACTTTCTTGTTGGCGCATTTGGAATGTCGTTTTCAGAGATATCTATCTCTAGGTAATTTTTCAAGTGTTTATATCATTCCAGTTTATTCAAGTTAATTACCGTTTTTAACATGTTTCAGTTCTTATTTATTGTTCTTCTCGTAATCCTCCTTCCGTAACATCTTTAATGTATTTTGTGTAAGAATGGTTTAACACGTTTTTCTTTGT
>NW_013861185.1:0-614 GCF_000517525.1 Limulus polyphemus
CATTAATAGTGCAAGTAAACATAAATAGTGCAAGTAAACATAAATAGTGTAAGTAAACATTAATAGTGCAAGTAAACATAAATAGTGCAAGTAAACATAAATAGTGCAAGTAAACATTAATAGTGTAAGTAAATATTAATAATGTAAGTAAACATTAATAGTGTAAGTAAACATTAGAGTACGTAAACATTAATAGTGCAAGTAAACATTAAGAGTGTAAGTAAACATTAATAGTGCAAGTAAACATTAAGAGTGTAAGTAAACATAAATAGTGTAAGTAAACATTAATAGTGCAAGTAAACATAAATAGTGTAAGTAAACATAAATAGTGCAAGTAAACATTAATAGTGCAAGTAAATATTAATAATGTAAGTAAACATTAATAGTGCAAGTAAACATTAATAGTGTAAGTAAACATTAATAGTGTATGTAAACATTAATAGTGCAAGTAAACATTAATAGTGTACGTAAACATTATTAGTGCGAGTAAACATTAATAGTGCAATTAAACATTAATAGTGTAAATAAACATTAATAGTGCAAGTAAAACATCAATAGTGCAAGTAAACATTAATAATGCAAGTAAACATTAATAGTGTATGTAAACATTAATA
>NW_013861186.1:0-338 GCF_000517525.1 Limulus polyphemus
CTCAGTCCATCAGCATTACCATGGGATTTTCCTTCTCTGTATTCAATATTATAATTATACTGGTCTATTTTTCCGATCCAACGTGCTAGTTGTCCCTCTGGGTTCTTTAATGATCTTAACCAGCGTAACGCAGCATGGTCTGTCTTGATGGTAAACCTTGCACCATAGAGGTAAGGATGGTAATATGTCAGACTTTTTATATAGCAAGGAGTTCCCTCCGTGTTACACAGTAGTTCCTCTCTGGTCTACTTAACACCCTACTGAAGTAGGCCACCACATGTTCGTTTTCGCCCACTTTCTGAGACAACACTCCTCCAATTCCGACATTACTAGCATCA
>NW_013861187.1:0-339 GCF_000517525.1 Limulus polyphemus
CCAAAGATGCGTATGGTGGTTACAAATTCGGTAACTAGAGATACACCTAGGTGTTTATGGAGTAGTTGTACCAAGTAAGGCTAGAGATGAGTATGGTGGTTATAAATACTGTAACTAGAGTTACACCTAGGTGTTGGTGGAGTTGTTGTACCAAGTAAGGCTACAGATGAGTATAGTGGTTATAAATACTGTAACTAGAGTTACACCTAGGTGTTCATGGAGTAGTTGTACCTCGTAAGGCTAAAGATGAGTATGGTGGTTATAAATTGTGTAACTAGAGTTACACCTAGGTGTTCGTGGAGTAGTTGTGCCAAGTAAGGCTAAAGATGAGTATGGTGG
>NW_013861188.1:0-339 GCF_000517525.1 Limulus polyphemus
AAGTAATGTACAATTATTAAACATTTCTCGCACTTAAAAACTGATAGTAGAGCTAGATAAGTTTTCCTAATTTTGTGTATGTTGTTGTATTGACCAGTAATTTTAGCAATGGTGGTTGTTATAAATATTGTTGCGTCATCAAGATCACGTGACAATTCTCACGCTCCCTTGTTGCTAGAACTATCCCGTATCTTGGCGAATGGTCTAGTAATTGCTAGATAGGGTAGGCTGGTATATAAAAGAGGTAATGTAATGTGTGTGTAGATAGGGAGTAATTGAACTGCAGTCACACGGTATTGTTGAAGTTAACGTTCGTTCTTTACAGTGTTGTTTTAGCGT
>NW_013861189.1:0-242 GCF_000517525.1 Limulus polyphemus
GATGAGTTAATAAACACATTGTCTGCAGATTAAAGTCAACAATGGGTCATAGAACGATACTAGCTATTGCGTCCTATTTAATCCAGTCAGTCTTAAACAAACACATGTAGATATATTGTAAATATATGAGTTAATCAATAAACTGGTTGCAGATTAAAGTTAACAGTGGGTCATAGATCGATACTAGCTACTGGGTTCTATTTAATCCAGTCGGTCTTAAACAAACACATATAGATATGTTG
>NW_013861190.1:0-339 GCF_000517525.1 Limulus polyphemus
CTACACAATAGTTTGTTGTTCCTACAGGACACATTTTAAATTGCAAACATTTTACTTAAGTTATGATTTTAGAAATTACTAAATGAAAAAAAAGAGTCATCTAGTGGTCTTAACGATGTCGTAACAGTAAAAACTTATCTAACCGTGTGCTCTACGTGCCAAATTCTGAACATAGATGTTGGTTTCTAGCCTCTGACGTCTTAAATTCATATCTTACTAGACCACCGTGACCCGTTGGGTCAACCACTATTCAGAGGTTATGAAGAATTCAAGCTAATTTCAATATTGCACTGAAATGAAGGTTTATTTTAAGATAATTTTTTTTAAATATTTCATTCC
>NW_013861191.1:0-339 GCF_000517525.1 Limulus polyphemus
GTGTTGAATGGCTCTCTGTAAAGAAAGTCGTGGCTTGCACACTTTGACACCACCCTTCCCCAACCGTACACATAGGGATAATCGAGACACGGTGCATGTAACTTCGTTTTGTTAACTTCTTGTTGATCATTTCTGCTTTATATATATATACGTATAAGATATATCAATTAATCAGGTGGCCTGGACCTTTATACTAATAGGTCAAAGATACTACAAACGCGTAAACAAAAAGGTTATTATATCCTTCTGAGACCAAGAAACATTAAGTGTCAAGCTAATCATGTAACTTCTGCATGTTACGTTTAGTCTAATGTACTAAACATGATGATAACGCCCACG
>NW_013861192.1:0-404 GCF_000517525.1 Limulus polyphemus
GTCTTCTTGTTGACAGGACACATTATTGTTAAATCTTCTGTTTTCTTACTGACAGTACACATTATCGTTAAATCTTGTGTGTTCTTATTGACAGTACACAGTATAGTTAAATATTGTGTTTTCTTCTTTAAAGTACACTGTATCTTTAAATCTTGTGTCTTCTTATTGACAGTACACAGTATCGTTAAATCTTGTGTCTTCTTATTGACAGTACACAGTATCGTTAAATATTGTGTCTTCTTTTTGACAGTACAAAGTATCGTTAAATCTTGTGTCTTCTTATTGACAGTACACAGTATCGTTAAATCTTGTGTCTTCTTATTGACAGTGCACAGTTTCGAACGATACTGTGTACTGTCAATAAGAAGACACAAGATTTAAAAATCTTGTGTCTTCTTACTGAC
>NW_013861193.1:0-339 GCF_000517525.1 Limulus polyphemus
ATTCACTATATTCCAAACACAAACTCATTAGGTTACACTATACAAACTCACTATATTCCAAACACAAACTCATTAGGTTACACTATACAAACTCACTAGGTTCCACTATACAAACTCACTATATTCCACACACAAACGCATTAGGTTACACTAAACAAAGCCACTATATTCAAGACACAAACTCATTATATTCCAGACACAAACTCACTAGGTTACACTATACAAACTCACTAGGTTACACTATACAAACTCATTATATTACACTATACAAACTCACTACATTCCAGACACAAACTCAGTAGGTTACACTATACAAAGTCACTATATTCCAGACACAAA
>NW_013861194.1:0-338 GCF_000517525.1 Limulus polyphemus
CCTTGCTGATGAACGAGATATCTGAAGGAGAAGAATTTCTCTATACGTCCTTGCTGATGAAGAGATATCTGAAGGAGAAGAATTTCTCTATACGTCCTTGCTGATGAAGAGATATCTGAAGGAGAAGAATTTATCTATGCATCCTTGCTGATGAAGAGATATCTAAAGGAGAATAATTTATCTATGCGTCATTGCTGATGAAGAGATATCTGAAGGAAAAGAATTTCTCTGTACGTCCTTGCTGATGAAGAGATATCTGAAGGAGAAGAATTTATCTATGCGTCCTTGCTGATGAAGAGATATCTGAAGGAAATAATTTCTCTGTATGTCCTTGCTGA
>NW_013861195.1:0-484 GCF_000517525.1 Limulus polyphemus
GGCTCCACTTAGGGCATCAAGAGTATCATCAATTCTTGGCAATGGGTATGAGTATTTTCGGTTATACTGTTAAGAGCCCTGAAGTCCACACAGCAACATTGGGTCCCATCCTTCTTCTGGACTAACACGACAGGAGCTGACCAGGGACTATCTGATTTCTCGACTATCCCTTCCTTAATTAGACCAGCCATGACCTTCTCTATCTCTTGTTACTTTGCTGGAGCTATTCTCCTCGGAGGGATCTTTATTGGATGGTGATTGCCTGTGTTTATTCTTTGCTCTACAAGGTTTGTGCAGCCGAGGTCATAATCTCCTTTCGAAAAGACGTCAGAATAATTTTATTTGACTGACCTCTATAAGAAGAGCATAGTCCATTTGTCATCATCACAGGCTCTTCAGGTAAAAGAACTTTTGGCACATACACTTCCAGAATGTTAAAGCAAGGAATACAACTGTAAAGAAAGGGGGCACACGCCCAACAATG
>NW_013861196.1:0-339 GCF_000517525.1 Limulus polyphemus
CAATAAGAACACACAAGATTTAACAATACTGTGTACTACTCAAGAAGAAGACACAATATTGAAAGATAATGTGTACTGTCAGTAATAAAACACAAGATTTAACAGTAATGTGTCCTGTAAATAAGAAGACACAAGATTTAACAATACTGTGTACTGTCAATAAGAAGACACAAGATTTAACGATATTGTGTACTGTCAATAAGAAGACACAAGATTTAACGATACTGTGTACTGTCACTAAGAAGACACAAGATTTAACGATACTGTGTACTTTCAATAACAAGACTTGAGATTTAACGATACTGTGTACTGTCAGTAAGAAAACACAAAATTGAACGA
>NW_013861197.1:0-340 GCF_000517525.1 Limulus polyphemus
TTTCGGAATTCTATCAGATTCCATCTTCAGTGTCTAAAGCAGAATAAAATGAATTTACATCAGTCTTTATACATTTTCAAAGTACGGATGCTAGATATAACGATAATTAAACAAATAAAACACTAAACAGTAATCATGGGGAGAAACTACAGCAAGAAAACCCAACGAAAAAAAAGGTAAAATCAGTAATACGAACATATTAAAAAATGTATAATTTAAATGAAGACTGCATGTTGTTCAGTGTTGGAGAGTGCTGTTTGATGTGGAGGGTTTCTTTGATCAATAATTCCAGGTCAGTATTAGACTTGTAGAGGATAGAGAAATTTGATAGTATAAGTTG
>NW_013861198.1:0-203 GCF_000517525.1 Limulus polyphemus
CTAAAGATGAGTATGGTGGTTATAAATTCGGTAACTAGAGATACACCTAAGTATTCGTGGAGTTGTTGTACCAAATAACGCTAAAGAGAGAATGGTGGTTATATATTCGGTAAACTCTATGAACACTTAGGTGTATCTCTAGTAGTTGTACCAAGTAAGGCTAAAGATGAGTATGGTGGTTATAAATTCGGTAACTAGAGTTA
>NW_013861199.1:0-339 GCF_000517525.1 Limulus polyphemus
TAGCTTCTTAAACAGATGTTAACGTGTACCAATGTAGTGAAACTGTTGCTTCTTAAACAGACGTTAACGTGTACCAATGTAGTGTAACCATAGCTTCTTAGACAGATGTTAACGTGTACCAATGTCGTTAAACTATAGCTTCTTAGACAGATGATAACTTGTACGAATGTAGTGAAACTATAGCTTATTAGACAGATGTTAACGTGTACCAATGTAGTGAAACCATAGCTTCTTAAACAGACGTTAACGTGTACCAATGTAGTGAAACTATAGCTTCTTAAACAGACGTTAACGTGTACCAATGTCGTGAAACTGTAGCTTCTTAGACATATGTTAATG
>NW_013861200.1:0-346 GCF_000517525.1 Limulus polyphemus
CGTGTGTCTTCCTATTGAGAGTACACAGTATTGTTAAATCTTGTGTCTTCTTTTTACAGTACACAGTATAGGTAAATCTTCTGTCTTCTTATTGACAGTACACAGTATCGTTAAATCTTGTGTCTTCTTGTTGACAGTACACAGTATCGTTAAATCTTCTGTCTTCTTATTGACAGGACACATTATTGTTAAATCTTGTGTTTTCTTACTAACAGTACACATTATTGTTGAATATTGTGTCTTCTTATTGACAGTACACAGTATCGTTAAATCTTGTGTCCTCTTATTCACAGGACACATTATTGTTAAATCTTGTGTTTTCTTACTGACAGTAAACAGTATTGTT
>NW_013861201.1:0-581 GCF_000517525.1 Limulus polyphemus
TTCATTTGGACAAGAAAGATGACATATATAATCTGACAAGTACATCACCTACAAATTGATACTGGTGGAAATGATAAAAGGTTCATTTGGACAATAAAAATGACATATATATAATCTGACAGGTACATCACCTACAAATTGATACTGATGGAAGGGATAGAAGATTCATTTGGACAAGGAAGATGACATATATAGTCTGACAAGTACATCACCTACAAATTGATACTGATGGAAGGGGTAAAAGGTTAATTTGGACAAGGAAGATGACATATATAATCTGACAAGAACATCACCTACAAATTGATACTGATGGAAGGGATAAAAGGTTAATTTGGACAAGGGTCAGATTATATATGTCATCTTAAGTACATCACCTACAAATTGATACTGATGGAAGGGATAAAAGGTTCATTTGGATAAAAAAGATGACATATATAATCTGACAAGTACATCACCTACGGAAGGGATAAAAGGTTAATTTGGACAAGGAAGATGACATATATAATCTGACAAGTACATCACCTACAAATTGATACTGATGGAAGGGATAAAAGGTTAATTTGGACAAGGAAGATGACATA
>NW_013861202.1:0-339 GCF_000517525.1 Limulus polyphemus
TTATATTTTAATGACTTTCATAATAGTATTTTAATCCTTCTTAAACTATATTTTGTCGACTGTTATATCGGTCTTTTAATCTTCCTTCCACTAGATTTTGTTGACATTGATATGGGTTGTTTTAGTCAGTTTTTCACTATATTTTGTCGACTGTTATAAACGGTCTTTTAGTCTTCCTTCCTCCAGATTTTGTTGACATTGATAAGGGTCCTTTTAGTCAGTTTTCCACTAGATTTTGTTGACTTTGAAAACGTGTTTTTAGTTTTCTTCCACTCGATTTTGTCGACTTTTATAACTGACTTTTTAGGCCTTCTTAGAGTATATATTTTCGACTTTGAT
>NW_013861203.1:0-339 GCF_000517525.1 Limulus polyphemus
CGGGTAAAACATAAATCTAGATAATTAAAGCTTAATTACCTACCAATATTTACAGATCTGACCGGGTAAAACATAAATCTGGATAATTAATGTTTAATTACCTACCAATATTTACAGATCTGACCAGGTAAAACATAAATCTGGATACTTAATGTTTAATTACTTACCAATATTTACAAATCTGTCTGGGTAAAACAAATCTGGATAATTAATGTTTAATTACCTACCAATATTTACAGATCTGACCGGGTAAAACATAAATCTAGATAATTAATGTTTAATTACCTACCAATATTTACAGATCTGACCGGGTAAAACATAAATCTAGATAATTAAAGC
>NW_013861204.1:0-340 GCF_000517525.1 Limulus polyphemus
ATGCTCTGAAGAGCTTGTTCGAGTTTAACCCAAGGCAACACACTCGTGAAATGGCCACGAAATTGCACGTCTCTCATGAAACAATACGTAAACATCTAAGTTATATGGGAAAACTTCGTAAATAATGTGTTTGGGTTCCTCACGAACTCTCCAATGATCATCGTTTCCAACGTGCGAACGTTGTTTCGTCTCTTCTGGCGCGTAATGCACATGAACCATTTTTGAACAGAATTTTCATCGATGATGAAAAATGGATTCTCTATGCGAATATTAAACGCCAAAAACAATGGCTCAGTCCTAAAAAAAAACCACTTCCGATTCCAAAACATGGACTCCATCA
>NW_013861205.1:0-368 GCF_000517525.1 Limulus polyphemus
AATAAGAAGAAGTATCGTTAAATCTTGTGGTGTACTGTCAGTAAGAAAACACAAGATTTAACAATAATGTGTCCTTTCAATAAGAAGACACACGATTTAACAATACTGTGTATTGTCAATAAGAAGACACAAGATTTAACAATACTGTGTATTGTCAATAAGAAGACACAAGATTTAACGATACTGTGTACTTTCAATAAGAAGACACAAGATTTAACGATACTGTGTACTCTCAATAAGAAGAGACAATATTTGACGATAATGTGTACTGTCAGTAAGAAAACACAAGATTTAACAATAATGTGTCCTGTCAATAAGAAGACACAAGATTTAACGATACTGTGTACTGTACAATAAGAAGACACAAG
>NW_013861206.1:0-506 GCF_000517525.1 Limulus polyphemus
TATTATTGGTATGTAGAATGCTGTCCTAAGTCATTATTGGTAAGTAGAATGCTGTCCTAAGTTATTATTGGTAAGTAGAATGCTGTCCTAAGTTATTATTGGTAAGTAGAATGTTGTACTAAGTTATTGTTGGTAAGTAGAATGCTGTCCTAAGTTATTATTGGTAATGTAGAATGCTGTCCTAAGTTATTATTGGTAAGTAGAATACTGTCCTAAGTCATTATTTGTAAGTAGAATGCTGTCCTAAGTTATTATTGGTAAGTAGAATGCTGTCCTAAGTTATTATTGGTAAGTAGAATGCTGTCCTAAGTTATTATTGGTAAGTAGAATACTGTCCTAAGTCATTATTGGTAAGTAGAATGCTGTCCTAAGTTATTATTGGTAAGTAGAATGCTGTCCTAAGTTATTATTGGTAAGTAGAATGCTGTCCTAAGTTATTATTGGTAAGTAGAATGCTGTCCTAAGTTATTATTGGTAAGTAGAATGTTGTACTAAGTTATTATTGG
>NW_013861207.1:0-338 GCF_000517525.1 Limulus polyphemus
GACTATATAGTAGACATAGAGAAGAACATATAGTAGACTATATAGTAGACATAGAGTAGAACATGTAGTAGACATAAAGTAGAACATGTAGTAGACTATACATAGAGTAGAACATGTAGTAGACTATATAGTAGACATAGAGTAGAACATGTAGTAGACTATATAGTAGACATAGAGAAGAACATCTAGTAGACTATATAGTAGACATAGAGAAGAACATATAGTAGACTATATAGTAGACATAGAGAAGAACATATAGTAGACATAGAGAAGAATATATAGTAGACATAGAGTAGAACATATAGTAGACTATATAGTAGACATAGAGTAGAACATAT
>NW_013861208.1:0-339 GCF_000517525.1 Limulus polyphemus
ACTGGCACAGGTTGTTGAAAGTCTTTAATGTAATGTTGTATCTAACCTGGTACTGGCAGGAGTTGTTGTAAGTATTTAAGGTGCTTTTGTATATAACTTGGTACTGGCACGGGTTTTTGTAAGTCTTTAATTTGTTGTTGTATCTAACCTGTTACTTGCAAAAGTTGTTGAAAGTCTCTAATGTGTTGCTGTTTCTAACCTGGAACGGGCAGGGGTAGTTGTAAGTTTTAATGTGTTGTTGTATATAACCTGGTACTGGAGGGAGTTGTTATAAGTCTGTATTGTGTTGATGTTTCTAGCTTTGAACGAGCAGGGGTTGTTGAAAGTATTTAATGTGTT
>NW_013861209.1:0-259 GCF_000517525.1 Limulus polyphemus
CTTGTTATTGATAGTACACAGTATCATTAAATCTTATGACTTGTTATGATAGTACACAGTATCGTTAAATCTTGTGTCTTCTTATTGACAGTACACAGTATTGATAAATCCTTTTTCTTCTTATTGACAGGACACAGTATTGTTAAATTATGTTTCTTCTTATTGACAGTACACAATATTGATAAATACTGTATCCTCTTATTGATAGGACACAGTATTGATAAATCCTGTATCTTCTTATTGACAGAACACAGTTATT
>NW_013861210.1:0-339 GCF_000517525.1 Limulus polyphemus
TACGTTTTGTCTGACCAAAGTAAATACTTCCACATTCACATTCTATTTTATATATTCCAGTTTTTTCAGTTAACTGTATTTCGTCTTTTGTAGTACCTAACATTTGATTCATCTTATTTATCGGTTTAAATACAGGGTAGAATATCTGTTTGATTTTTTTAAAAACTTTAAATAAACCAGTAGTTAAACCTGGAACATTTAGTGAAATTAAGCCTTCCATTCTAATTTTTTCATAACTAGGTTTTAAAGTACTAATTTGATCAATTATTATAGCATTAGTGAATTTCTTAACTGCCCTGTCTACAATATTCGTGGTAAAACCTCTTTCGACTGCTATGT
>NW_013861211.1:0-339 GCF_000517525.1 Limulus polyphemus
CGACTTTCGCCCACTCTTGCTTCAAAACTTGGAGTAAATTGCTCTTTGAAATATGTATTTTTGGTTGTTTCTTGACTTACCGGTCGAGTATGGCCCAGAGGTTTTCGATGGGGTTCATGTCATGAGATTGGCTCGGCCAGGGCAACTTCTGGATACCATTTTCTTCCTGCCACTTTTGGGTGTTTCTAGCAGTGTGACACGGTGCTCCATCTTCCTGGAACAACGTTGTGTTTTTGTCCACAAAACCCGAGGAATAACGTGGCAAGAGTCCTTCCTCCAATATTTCGACGTATTTCGCAAAATTTATGTTGCCAACGCACTCCACTAAGCTCGATCTCC
>NW_013861212.1:0-338 GCF_000517525.1 Limulus polyphemus
CATTAAAGAACGATTTGTGATGTGTTACACAAGGAGGATACATTGACCACCGACTTAATCAGCCCCAGACAATGGCAAGCCCCTTACAGAGCCCGCAGCTAAACCCTAATGCAGACATATTCAGTCCCGTTAGAAGTCACATCCCAGATATGAATGCCCAGTAATAGGAGTGATCCAGTGCGAAGGAAGCCACGGGAATTCGATGGGAAGGCACTGTGGGAAGCATATAGAGCACAGTTTGAGCTACTGGCAGAGATGAATGAATGGACAGAGGAACAGAAAGCTGTATATCTGGCAACGAGCTTGAAGGGACAACCACTGGAAATACTTTGACAGTT
>NW_013861213.1:0-338 GCF_000517525.1 Limulus polyphemus
AACTTCATCGAATCAGCAGACCTTTTCAAGTTTGAATGCACTTGATGGTGAATATCATCCATCCTTTCCGATAACACTTTCACAAACTCTGACACATTCTCAGGCAACTCTTCATAAGGTGGGCGTCCTGTTAACAGATCCACTGGCAACCGAAGTTCCCGACCAAATATCAACTTTGCTGGAGTGTATCCAGTGGTTTCATGCTTTGATGTCCTATAGGCCATCAACAGTGGAGGGAGTAAGACATCCCAGTCATCTTGGCGGCTATTACAAAACTTTGCCAGTTCCTGTCCCAGTGTCCAGTTCTACTTTTCTACCATCCCATCAGACAGTGGGTG
>NW_013861214.1:0-339 GCF_000517525.1 Limulus polyphemus
AGTTTATGAATATTGGTGTCACGTTACTAATCATGTAGTTTATGAATATTGGTGTCACTTTACTAATCACATAGTTTATGAATATTGGTGTCACTTTACTACTCACGTAGTTTATGAATATTGGTGTCACTTTACTACTCACGTAGTTTTGAATATTGGTGTCACTTTACTACTCACGTAGTTTATGAATATTGGTGTCTCTTTACTATTCACGTAGTTTATGAATATTGGTGTCACTTTAATAATGACATAGTTTATGAATATTGGTGTCACTTTACTATTCACGTAGTTTATGAACATTGGTATCACTTTACTACTCACGTAGTTGATGAATATTGG
>NW_013861215.1:0-339 GCF_000517525.1 Limulus polyphemus
TCTTATGGCTTGTTATTGATAGTACACAGTATCGATAAATCTTATGGCTTGTTATTGATAGTACACAGTATCGTTAAATCTTGTGTCTTCTTATTGACAGTACACACTATTGTTAAATATATTATTTCCTTATTGACAGTACACAGTTTCGTTAAATCTTGTGGCTTGTTATTGATAGTACATAGTATCGTTAAATCTTGTGTTTTCTTATTGACAGTACACAGTAGTGTTAAATCTTGTGTGTTGTTTTTGATAATACACAGTATTGTTATATCTTGTGTCTTCTTATTGACATTACACAGTATTGTTAAATCTTGTGTCTTCTTATTGACAGTACAC
>NW_013861216.1:0-468 GCF_000517525.1 Limulus polyphemus
TTACGCTATATTTTAATGACTTTCATAATGGTATTTTTAATCCTTCTTAAACTATATTTTGTCGACTGTTATAAAGGTCTTTTAATCTTCCTTCCACTAGATTTTGTTGACATTGATATAGGTCGTTTTATAAAGGTCTTTTAGTTTTCTTTCCACAAGATTTTGTTGTCATTGATATGGGTTGTTTTAGTCAGTTTTCTACTAGATTTTGTTGACTTTGAAAACGTGTTTTTAGTTTTCTTCCACTCGATTTTGTCGACTTTCATAACTGACTTTTTAGGCCTTCTTAGACTAAATATTTTAGACTTTTATAATGGTATTTTTAATCCTTCTTAAACTATATTTTGTCGACTGTTATAAAGGTCTTTTAGTTTTTTTTTCCACTAGATTTTTTTGACATTGATATGGGTCGTTTTAGTCAGTTTTCTACTAGATTTTGTTGACTTTGAAAACGTGTTTTTAGTTTTC
>NW_013861217.1:0-335 GCF_000517525.1 Limulus polyphemus
TTGTATAATTTTGTACTACGGTAGCTTTCCCTATTACTGACAGAATACTGGATGTTGTATAATATTGTATTACAGTAGCTTTCCCTGGAACTGATAGAATACTGGGTGTTGTATAATATTGTACTATGGTAGCTTTCCATGGTACTGACAGAATACTGGATGTTGTATAATATTGTACTACGGTAGCTTTCCATGGTACTGACAGAATACTGGAGGTTGTATAATATTGTACTACGGTAGCTTTCCATGGTACTGACAGAATACTGGATGTTGTATAATATTGTACTACGGTAGCTTTCCATGGTACTGACAGAATACTGGAGGTTGTATAATAT
>NW_013861218.1:0-522 GCF_000517525.1 Limulus polyphemus
ATTATTTGAAGAGGACAACTTACCCAAGTCAATCTACTTTATTATTTGAAGAGGACAACTTACCCAATATAGTAGATTGACTTGTTGTCCTTTTCAAATAATAAAGTAGATTGACTTGGATAAGTTGTCCTCTTCAAATAATATAGTAGATTGACTTGAGTAAGTTGTCCTCTTCAAAAAATAAAGTATATTGACTTGGGTAAGTTGTCCTTTTCAAAAAATAAAGTAGATTGACTTGGATAAGTTGTCCTCTTCAAAAATAATAAAGTAGATTGACTTGGGTAAGTTGTCCTTTTCAAATAATAAAGTAGATTGACTTGGGTAAGTTGTCCTCTTCACATAATAAAGTAGATTGACTTGGGTAAGTTGTTCTCTTCAAATAATATAGTAGATTGACTTGGGTAAGTTGTCCTCTTCACATTTACCCAAGTCAATCTACTTTATTATTTGAAGAGGACAACTTACCCAAGTCAATCTACTATATTATGTGAAGAGGACAACTTACCCAAGTCAATCTACTAT
>NW_013861219.1:0-255 GCF_000517525.1 Limulus polyphemus
TGTGTACTGTCAATAAGAAGATACAAATTTTAACAATACTGTGTACTGTCAATAAGAAGACACAAGATTTATAAATACTGTGTACTATCAATAACAACACACAAGATTTAACAATACTGTGTACTGTCAATAAGAAAACACAAGATTCAACGATACTATTGTACTTTCAATAAGAAAACACAAGATTTAACGATACTGTGTACTGTCAATAAGAAGACATAAGATTTAACTATACTGTGTATTATCAATAAGAAG
>NW_013861220.1:0-339 GCF_000517525.1 Limulus polyphemus
CTAGTTTCCGATTTTATAACCACCATACTCATCTTTAGCCTTACTTGGTACAACTACTCCATGAACACCTAGCTGAAACTCTAGTTACCGAATTTATAACCACCATACTCATCCTTAGCCTTACTTGGTACAACTACTCCATAAACACATAGGTGTAACTCTAGTTACCGAAATTGTAACCACCATACGCATCTTTAGCGTTATTTTGTACAACAACTCCACGAACACCTACGTGTAACTCTAGTTACCGAATTTGTAACCAACATACTCATCTTTAGCGTTATTTGGTACAACAACTCAATGAACACATAGGTGTAACTCTAGTTAAAGAATTTATAA
>NW_013861221.1:0-338 GCF_000517525.1 Limulus polyphemus
TTTCTCCTTCACAAGAACTCTGGACGATATATTATAATACACAGAATATTGACCCCTCTTTTCTTTCCCCTTCACAAGAACACACTGGACGTTATATTATAATACACAGAATATTGACCCCTATTTTCTTTCCCCTTTACAAGAACTCTGGACGATATATTATAATACACAGAATATTGACCCCTCTTTTGTTTCCCCTTCACAAGAACACTCTGGACGATATATTATAATATACAGAATATTGACCCCTCTTTTCTTTCTCCTTCACAAGAACACTGGATGATATATTATAATACACAGAATATTGACCACTCTTTTCTTCCCATTCATAAGAACAC
>NW_013861222.1:0-337 GCF_000517525.1 Limulus polyphemus
TCAGTAAGTAAACACAAGATTTAACAATAATGTGTACTGTCAATAAGAAAACACAAGTTTTAACGATACTGTGTACTGTCAATAAGAAGACACAAGATTTAACGATACTGTGTACTGTCAATAAGAAGACACAAGATTTAACGATGTTGTGTCCTGTCAATAAGAAGACACAAGATTTAACGATACTGTGTACTGTCAAAAAAGCACAAGATTTAACGATACTCTGTACTGTCAATAAGAAGACACAAGATTTAACGATACTGTGTACTGTCAATAAGAAGACACAAGATTTAACGATACTGTGTACTGTCAATAAGAAGACACAAGATTTAACGAT
>NW_013861223.1:0-494 GCF_000517525.1 Limulus polyphemus
TTTCGCTTTGAGATGTATATCTGTAGCTACACTAGCCTCACTGAAAGATGCGTTTCAATACTTAATGTAACACATTTTGGCCTCAAACAGAATACATGTGTTGAACTGTTATCTGTATGAAGATAATAATATGATCAATAAAACCCAGGTGCGAGCAGTCTGTTCTTCAAAATTAAGGAAAGCCGTTCCTATTGTGTGCACAAGGTATCAATCAGGAGAAAAAATATCAACAAATTATCCGCACAGATACACTGTTGTCGTTTAAAACATGTTGTAGCTGGGGGTGTCCTATTGGTTAATTGGACTGTGAAATAAATCAGTTATTAAAATGAAAAATATTTTTAACTTTAGCCACACCATTTCTAAAACCAGCAGTTGAAACAGCACCACACGAGACCCTGCTGAATGAATATTCTATAAGTCAAACTTTCGAGTCATAACGTGGTTAAATTGATCACACACTACTTTAATAGGCTACACTTTTTTTTTTTTGC
>NW_013861224.1:0-339 GCF_000517525.1 Limulus polyphemus
AGTTCAAACTGATCTTTTTTCCTCTCAAAAAATCACTTTTCGCATTTCCTGATTATTTAAGCCCCCCTCCCCCTCTAGATCAGCGGTAAGTCGATAGATCTATAACGCTATAATCCGGAGTTCGTCTTTTCGTGTTGGGCAGAGCGTAGATAGCCCACTATGTAGCTTTGCACTAAAACAAACAAACAAAACTTGAACAGAACCAGGTGTTGACTTTCTGTTGTTTTGTTTGACATTTAGTTACATATAACCTCGACCTCAGTCTAACACAAGGAAACTTGTACTGGTTTATTCACTTCCCAGAACTGCAAAGTAAATCTGGTTTATTGCGTTATTGCA
>NW_013861225.1:0-352 GCF_000517525.1 Limulus polyphemus
GTATGAAACTCAGCTTGTATACATATTCTGATATGGTTGATTTCCTGGTGATATAAGGCATTTTTGCCTTATAACTTACATCTTCTAGTTTCAGCTTTTATTTTTCCCATTGTTATTCTGTTTAGCAAGATTGTGAGAACAAATGTTTTTGTTTTAGACTCTCCAGATCTGGCTTCAACTTCAGTAGACTGAATACATAGGAAACGTTTTGCATTTGATCATGGTGTCCTTGATCTGTGTCCTCAGCCTGACAGTGTTTCAGTTCTGGGTTGCTTCAGAAATTCATGTTTTGTAAAGTGGAAAAACTCAATATAAGTGAGAAGGCTTCTTCTGTATATCTACTTTTCAGATC
>NW_013861226.1:0-340 GCF_000517525.1 Limulus polyphemus
ACGGTCACGTTATAACTTAAACAAACGCTATAGTTCACAACGAACGACACACGCGCTCGAGCCAACTGTCCGTCTCTATCTCTGCCTGCATTTCAACTGCATTGTTGCCGTCATTTGTTGGCGGTCTTATATACATGAATACCGCATATCTAGTAAACACTCGAGCATTCACGAACCTTCGAGAATATGACGTGTTACTAGCGTCACGTGATCCCCCGCTGTCGTAACAGTATTTTATATTATGACAGAGTTGAAAGAGTAAAATGAAAGATCAACGATGTTAAGAAACTGTTTGATCTGTGGAAAGCATAGTGTATGTTTTTTTTTAGATTGAATATAT
>NW_013861227.1:0-235 GCF_000517525.1 Limulus polyphemus
TAACGATACTGTGTACTTTCAATAAGAAGACACAAGATTTAACGATACTGTGTACTGTCAATAAGAAGACGCAAGATTTAACAATACTGGGTACTTTCAATAAGAAGACACAAGATTTAACGATACTGTGTACTCTCAGTCAGAAGACAAAGATTTAACAATACTGTGTACTGTCAATAAGAAGACACAAGATTTAACGATACTGTGTACTCTTCTTATTGAAAACACAAGATTT
>NW_013861228.1:0-339 GCF_000517525.1 Limulus polyphemus
TATGACAATGACTGATATAGAATCGCCACATCCTTGTAAATGAATGCCATATAAGATAAATTAAAAGTAGATTTCTAAAGAGACGAAAAGAAACAGTAGTGATAAAACGCATTGTCTGTATTTCTTATAATCCACTTTAACATACTTATATTACTATTTAAATACAGAGAATCTGATATACATACAATGCAAATTGCCCTGATACTGGAAAAGTGGAGGTATATTGTCTACCCATCCATCCGGAGGAGGTATGTACTTGGTATGTAAGCCGTCTTCATACCAGTAATTGTTGGCTAGAAAAAAACAAACGGTATTTAAACTGACTGTCTGAAACTTATT
>NW_013861229.1:0-338 GCF_000517525.1 Limulus polyphemus
CTCCAGCCATTATTACAGTAGAGAATAATAATTTATCTTGTCAATTGTGTTCCAAAGTAATTGAAACAGCCTATGTGGATTTGGACAAAAAAGAGACAATTTCTTAAAGCTATGGATACAACCATAGTGACCAACAATTATAGTGGTGATTTTAAAGTGAAATTATGACAGACTGTATTTTAATAACAGAGCAGGAAAAATAATTCGTATTGTCAAATTGTATTCTAAAGTAACTGAACCAGTCTGTGTGGACTTTGACGAAAATAAGACAGTTATTTGAATCTCTGGATACAACTGTGATAACTAACAGTGTAAAGAACATTTGTATGCATGTTTTA
>NW_013861230.1:0-338 GCF_000517525.1 Limulus polyphemus
AATGTCCTCTTTAACACATTTCATATTTGCATACGTTTTCCCATTAAGATGGTGTTGCAGCGAACGAAAAATATGGTAATCTGATGGTGCCATATCTGGAGAATATGGTGGGTGGGGGAGAACTTCCCAACCCAACTCCATAATCTTGTGTTGCGCCAAACGTGCCACATGTAAACGTGCATTGTCGTGGAGAAGAAGAACACCTTTCCGATTGACGAGTGAAGAGCGTTTCTGATGAAGGGCTTGATTTAAACGTTCCAGTTGCTGACTATAGATCTCTGCATTGACAGATTGCTGTGGATTGAGGAGTTCGGAATGAATTAGTCCTTTGATGTCCC